>NC_092064.1:17006445-17156445 GCF_039877785.1 Chaetodon trifascialis
AATCTCATTCTACACGATGATGGAATAGACCTGTCACTGTGGCTTTAATTACCCAGTTGGTAAAGTTAATGAATTCCACATGCAGAAGGAAAATTAACGCAGGTACAGCTCAGACACAGGTGGGCTGTGCTGTGCAAAAGTGTTGCTGTACTAACCTGGAAGGCATCAACGTTTCCCAGTCTGTACTGCACATGGCTGTCCACCACCAGCTTGCTGAGACGCAGCACCTCTCTGCACAAGTGGAAGGCATTACCAAATCTGGACTTCTTTCGTTCCTGGGGGACAGAAGACATGTTCATTTAGACACAACATCATGTTAAAAGGAGTTAAAGAGGTAGATCTGCCCTGGATATTGTACCTTTGTGGTCAGTGTCTTGACAGGCTTCAAGTTGAAGTTGTAGTCCAGATGCAGGTAGTTGAGGTTCTTACGGTGGATCAGCAAGTTGAGCATGTTGTAGCCCTGTCGGCAAACCTGCAGACCCACTTCCACCCAGTCCAGCTTGGTAGACTGAAAGAACTTGGTGGCCTTGAAGGAGCGGAACAGATACCTGAAAGACAACATAAGAAAAATCTTTGCTTAAAAAATTATTAACAAGCAAAAAGATAACTTCAATTTGAAAGACAGGGTAACAGAAAATCAAAACAAGGCATCGAACAATGCTCACCTCTTCTTCTGGGCCTTGGGTGGTCTGTGTTTGAGAGCATTGAGCACATAGTACTTGAGCAGTTTCTGGTATGACACACGCACTTTCACCGGCTGTCCTGCAGGGCAGTGCTCACGGTACCTGTAGAACAATTTTACAGCTACCATTTAGAATTTCTCAAAAATGATCATTTCACATCTGAATGAGACAAACGAAACCATTTGTTTTCAATCTGCAAATTAGGACACATTCAGTCTGTCCCAACATGTTGGTAGTTTACTCACCAGTTCTTGATAAGGGGAATATCAATGGCACGCCTTGTGCGCCCAGATCTGAGATTGAAGGGTCTCGGTGCCCACAGCAGAGCAATGCCGTTGGCTGTGTTGTCTGTGTAGAGAGGAGTCTCCTTGAGGAAGGGCTCCACATACTCAGGAAGCTCAAACTCCTCATCGTCATCAGGCAGAGGCTCCTGACTCTGAGTGGGTGCAGGAAATTACAAAAAGAACTTTAAGTTAAACAGTGATCTTCCTTTTGAACAGAATAACTAAATTTAAAGAGAAAAGATCTTCATGTTCATTCTTGTAGGAGTTTTACTCCAATCAATCTGAACTCTTAACTTTAAATAAGCAGAAGCAATATCTGAATGGTGATGGGCCAACTGCAACTGCAGCCAGAAATAAACAAGACTCACCATTCATTTCAATATTCCTCCAGTTCTTACGCACAGGCAAGCAGACCAATGCAAGTGCGCCTTTGTAAGAGGACTTCATTCAAAACTTCACACGTGATTTGTCGTGAGTGAATCACGTTTAACTTTTCTACCCAACATAGAAGACGGATAATCAGCAGCGATGAGCCACACTTACTTTGACAGAATGTCTGTGTGAAATGGGGTTGATCAGTGGGTCAAAGTAGAACGCCGGGAGATCTGGATCCTCTGTCTTGATAAACACCACATTGGGTGTGTGATACCTGCAGGCATAAAGTCATGAATATCTACACATTTCATTGCTTATAGCCAATGTGAAAGACACTAGTTACATCTAAATTCTTTTTCTAATATCAATTCAAAATATTTTTCATTGAAATACAATTTTAAAGAAATAAGTCCTTCATTTATTTCTTACCAGGTGAGGTGGACGTGGTGTGGCAAGTTGTTGTACAGGTAGGGGAAGGCGATTTTGTACTCTGTCCTGATAGGCTGTCGGATGATGATCTTGTTGATGTCATTGAACTCATTCCAGTCTTCATCCCTGTGGGAGAAACATGGGAAGAATCAGCTGTGGCACTACTTATCAAGCATATATTCTTGAGGTTTTGTTTGGGGTAAAACAGGATTACTATTCAAACAATTACAAGAGATATGTCCTTAAAGCAAAGTCCACTAAAATGAATAGTGTAAAGTCTGAAGGTCTATCATCTATTAAAAACAAGAGGTCCTTACTGGAGGTTGATGTCCCTGACCAGAGGCTCAAACTTTGGTCCCCCTGGGATGGCCATGTTCAAGGCCTTAGAGGTGAAGAAGGCCTTGAGGTCAAACAGATAAAAGTAATTGAAATCCACAAGGTCTGTCAGCAGCTGATTGGCCAGACGGTAGAGTGTGGACATCATGGGCAGCGTGAACTGCCAGCGACGGTAGGTGGTGCCATTCACAAACCTGAAAGGGGGAATAAATTAATTAGCATTTTATTTTGCAAAGTACGCATCAGCTGAACAATTTAAGATGTCTGTTTTATAAAAGGTGGTTTACAAAGGCTTACTTGGCAGTGTCTTTGAGGGGCTGGTGCTCATAGAACCACTCCACACATGAAGAGTCCTCCTCAGGGTCCAGCTCCATCTGGATGGCCTCCAGTGGTTCCACGTCAAGGATGTTGTCAGCGTAGTCCAGCGGTGGCTCCTCATCGTCAAATGGTGGAAAGCGCATCCTCTTGAAGTGCCGACGATCACGCTTCTCACGACGCATCATGATCCACATGGTGCTGGGAGAAGGATAAGGTATACCAATAATTGTATTTATTTAAGAAATACAAAGTACGATGCACTTCATGTGGTGATTTCTCCATTGTGTAACTGACATGCACCACAAACATGATAACATAATAGTACAGCATGGAGTGCTTTAAACACTAAAGACCACAGTCTTTCTTACCCCCACTGCGCAATGTAGACTGGCTCTATGACCCAGGGAATTTCATTCACAAAGGAAATAGCTCCAGTGATGTGGTAGAGGACAGGCACATCTCGAATCTGTTCCCAGGGCATAGGCATGTTTTCCAGCAGCTTTAGCACTGCATGGGGCATGTACTTGAGCGCACTGTTCAATAAAAAGAAAGATACAGGATGAGCTATTTGTGGTGATGAATCTTCTTAACCAGTGAGCAAGTCAAAATGTTAAAACAACAAGAAACTCTGCACAATGATAATCAAATTTAAGCTTACATGTACATTAAATTCTACATAGTTATTTATTACGTATGTTTCATTTTTACCCGAGGTACACTCTCTTGTCATGCCGAAACTTTCTATTGGTCATGTCTCCATGGTCCCTGATGATCTTGCGAACATGCTCTGGTGGCATGTCTTCCTTCTGAGCATCCACAAAGCCAAACTTTCTCTTTTCTGAGTAGCGCTTTGCCTGCAACTGCTGCCATTTTCTTGCTGTAGAGTTGGAGGACATTTAACACATAATGACAAAATTAAAAATGTCCATTAGAGGTATAGCATTGAAGTTTTAATGACAACGTGAATGTGTCGGACTGAGTAAAATCCAACATACCCTTCTCTTGTAACTTTTCCTCAGACATAAAGTCTGGGACTGGCGCAGGAGGGGGTACACCTGGTGGCATCCCTGCAGGGACCCCTCTGTAGGGGAAGGTAGCTGCCATGGCGTCTCACCACTGAAAACAAAAACACCAAACAAAAGACTTCCAATTAACACAAACACCAACTAGGTTGTACATGTTTCGGTTTTGCGTCGGTATGCTATCACCGCGTTGGGGAAATGGGTTGTAAGTATAACAATATTATTAAC
Source organism: Chaetodon trifascialis (assembly GCF_039877785.1). Classification (NCBI taxonomy): domain Eukaryota; kingdom Metazoa; phylum Chordata; class Actinopteri; order Chaetodontiformes; family Chaetodontidae; genus Chaetodon; species Chaetodon trifascialis. The sequence continues at coordinate 17,010,121 of NC_092064.1, forward strand.
AAAAAAAATGTCATTACACATGAATCCCAAACGAATGAGCAACTCTCCGTAACACGAGCAGGCAAAGTTCAGTAAAGACCAAGAAGCCGAAAGAATGTTGTTGACTTGCCTACATTACCCATGTCTTCGTATTTTACACAATTTTACCATTGCACATTAACTTGTTGGCAATTTGATGCTATCGTCACCATACCAATTGCTAGCCGACTATGCGAGCGGTTAGCTAGCTAGATAGCTAGCTAGTTAGCTTAACAACATGGCTTCCAGTGCGGCAAAAAACGTTACGCGCAAATTAAGTTACAGCGGATCTGACTCATTTCCCGATCTGGAATTCTACTTGAATACAATATGAAATATAAATTATTTACATTAAGTTACACACCGAGAGTGCAAAACATTAAGTCGATGTTGCTACTTTGATTGATAACCAGGCCAAACGTGGATGAAGCTAGTCAATTGCTAAAACTAGCATGGCTGCTAAAGACGTAATGTTAAGTAACATGAACAAAACCGAAAATGCTTGAAACACCACGCACCTTGCCACCTTTGCTCCCAGGCTAGTTTCCAAACGTTGAAGAGGGCCTTGTTCCACACACAGTGAGCTAACACGACATTTCTCTTTCAATGCTGTATTGTCCTTGTTCCAACTCACAGTTGTGTTGATTAGTCTTCAGAAAATTGCATCGCGCACGATGAACGACGGTAGCCACACGATGAGCGCAGTTCAGTGGAAATCTCAGACAGCAGTTACGCTGGATTCAAGTATTTTTATTACTAAACAACGAGGACTGTACGTCGAAAAGTACGCAAACGTGGGGCAGGCGCAATTTCGCAAACACCCGGATGTAAACGTTTCCGGCGCATTACTCCCCCTACAGTGTTGGGGTGTAGCATACAGGGTCCAGTCGATAACACAAGAGAAGTGTATTATAGGTTACACACAAGCCCTTTCCTTCTTTAGACAAGTGGATATACTTATTACTAAACTTATTATTAATGCTGTCTCCTGATAAAATGCTGCGATGTTAATTTCTTGTGTAATTCACTTTTTGGGTACTACATATAGAACTTTCTATATTTCTACCACAGTATAATAATTGGTTTTCCCCTATACAAGTCTGTCATGATAGGATTTTTGAAACGCTATCACGACAGACATCAGTGCTTTTTTGACGTGCAGAAGTTAAAGCCCACATATTATATACAGATGCGTTCCCCTCCAATATAAGTGTATAACCGTTTCCTTTCCCCCAGCCTCCTCATTGAGATGAAACATGAAATTCAAAAAGGTTTTCAATTCTAACTACTACTACTAACATCACTTACTGCCCGTAGAAAGTCTGCTTAAATCCTAAGTAATGACACATTTTACGTTTGAGCTTTTTGCCAACTAAATAGTTTAAAAGTCTTGCTAATGCATTTGCCCCTTGCTTCCAAAATTACGTTTATTATATAGATTTTGTCATTCTTATTCTTACTTTTATTATTTGTATTACCACTTTTATTCTGAAAAAAAAAACGGAAGTGCGCTGGTCTTGATAGCGGGGCAGTTCCGACAAACTTTTGCTGTCATCAAAACGAGGCGTTTGCTTTTCACAAACACTTTTACACTTACAGTCACGTTTGTGTGTTCGTGTGACGCTCTTCGACGTTATGGCGACTGGTGACGACGTGCGAGAAAACGTGAAGGTATTTGGGTTTGTTTCTTCTCAGTTTGATTTCCGTACGGAGTTTATGCACAAAGTTTTCTTCTTCTGAAGTTATGGCATTACATAATAGCTACTCAGTCGTGTTTGATTATGAAGCTTGATCTTGAAGTTGAAAACGTTTCAATCAAAGCAAAGTCAGAGCTGCGGAATCTTAATATTGAAAATATGTAATAGTGGTGAGGATGTGATTTTTGTATTTGGATTTTGCAGCTGACCGTGGAATTAGACTTATGACAGCCTGTAAATCAGTGCAGTTAAGACAGCTGTTGACCATATGTTTCCCATCTCATCTTTATCATGCGTGCAGAAGTACTATGGCAGCCTCCTGGAGACCTCCAGTGATGTGCAAACAAGTGCCCCCTCCTGCAGTGTGCCCCGCAGCCCATTGCCCAAAAGTGTCAAAGATGCACTAAGCCAGGTTCACCCGGAGGTGACCAAAAAGTACGGTTGCAGTCACTTCTCACCTCTGCTTTTGCATCAGACACATCTTCAGCAATGACGGCACTTGACTCGATTCCTCAGTGATTACTCAACATGTGCGCTGCAGCAGTCATTGTCCACATGAAGCAGACAAGTTTGGCAAAAATCCACTCATGATCACAGCACAGTTTCACAGACAAATGGCTTTTGAGCCTGTCTGTAAACACATCAGAAAGTATACACTTATTTTTAAAAAAGCCTGTATTGTTCAGGGTCTTTCTCAGTCTGTCATCCTTTACAGCGCAGAGCTATAACACCCGTGTGCATCCTGTTATTGCACAGTGAGACTGTGGTTATGCACTGTTTTCATGAAGTGTTTTTCTCCAGATTCTTTGGCTGTGGCCTTCCCTTTCCAGCGAAGCTAGAGGGCTGCAGAGTCCTGGACCTCGGCAGTGGCTATGGCAGAGACTCTTTCGCCTACAGTAAACTGGTTGGACCAAGCGGACACGTGACAGGGATCGATATGACAGAGGAGCTGGTGATTACACCTGCTTGTGCAGACAGCATTTGTCGCTCGGTGTCTGTGCTTTCTACTGATTTAACTTGCATTTCTTCAGGTCATAGCGTCTCGTCAGTACATTGAGTATCATCGGAACAAGTTTGGCTATAAGGAGCCCAACGTCACCTTTGTCCTGGGGTACATGGAGAAGCTCAACGAGGCTGGCATACAAGATGACTCAATGGATGTTGTGCTGTAGGTTTAAAGCATGGCTATGATTGATTGATATGATGACCAACTTGCATTTCACTGTACAACCCTGTGTTGTAGAGTGATGTGCATTATCCTGGCACCTTGTCCCTGTTTATGCTCAATCACTACATGACAGATTTGATTAGTTGACAAAACTGTTTTCCCTCTAACATCCAGATCCAACTGTGTCGTCTGTTTATGTGCCGATAAAAAAGCTGTGCTGCAGCAAGCTTACAACGCCCTGAAGGTTAGTCAGAGGAATTCTGCCAACTGCATTAAAAAGACAGATGTACAGTAACTGGATTGTATGGCTTTCACCATGCCCATTTTACACAGGAGGGCGGTGAACTCTACTTCAGTGACATGTATGCCAGCAAGGTCATTCCTGACCACATGAAGAAAGATCCACTCCTGTGGGGTAAAATCACTTTGCATTATCAGTGAAAAACTCCATGTAAAAGGGAAGAATACAGAATCACTGCATCACTGACATACAATGTCCTTTTGGTTGTGACCTCTTTGTTTTTGGGCTCAGGTGAAGGAATGGGTGGCTCTCTGTTTTGGAAGGATCTGATTTCGCTGGCCCACAGCGTCGGCTTCAGCACGCCGCACCTTGTTTCTTCAAGCAGCATTGTGGTCTACAACAATGAACTCAAGGCAAAAGCAGGTACCAAAAGACCACGCTGACTTTTGATGACATGTGAGGATAATCTTCATCCTGCAGCTGAGCCTGCTCTTCACTTTGCAGGTGACATCAACTACTCCTCAAGCACTTACCGCATGTTTAAGCTGCCCAAAAGTCAGGTCATGACTCAGGCAACAGTTATCTATAAAGGAACTGTGACAGATTTCCCAGATCAGCTGGACTTTGATTCCAACCACTGTTTCAAGGTATGGTAAAAGTCACACCAGGACAATGCTGAAGTGCTTTTCAAAGTTTGCTTTTGATAAGCAGTGGTTCCCATAAGCAGAAAACAAGTCTGCATGTGTCATACTTTTTTAATTTCTGCATATTCACGTCTAAAAAAAAGAAAAGATCTGTTATTGGAAAGATTAGATGAGTGTTTTCTTTGGTGCTGTGCAGAAAGATGTGGCAGTGGAGGTAAATGGAACGATGGCAACGATACTCCAGAGCTCCCGTTTCTCTCCGGACTTCAAAATCGAGATATTGGATAAACCTGATAAGTCCAGCTCAGAATCAACACCCCAGGTAGCTGATAGCCAGGGTTTGCTGTGGCTAAAATGCTTTAATTTTGAAAGGTTAACTACGTACTGCATTCAGAAAGAAACTAAAGGTTACCCACACTTTGCATGCAAGAATCAAATGAAATACGGGTTTCCCATCTTTAAAAAAAAAAATCTATTACTTTCATTTTTAATGTGCAACTCCAAATATTTAAGAATTTGACAAAACTATGGTATTTTGGGTAAAAACACAGAACAATTCTTTGTAGCAGCTGCACAGTGAAAGCTTTGATAGTAAGCAAAGATTTCTTTCAGTCTCGTGTGTGAATGACTGTGGATTCTCTTCATTTTCCCTCAGTACTGCCACCTCGACCCATTTCTGCTGGCTGAGAAACTGGGATACACAGTGGCTCAAAGCTCCAAAACGAAGAAAGAAGGATTCTCCTGAACCCTGAGGCAACTGAAGACTGAATACAACTACGGAAATGAAACCACGTTAACTTTTTAGATTTTGATGAGTTGATTGTTTTTGAGTCCGTGACAGTACATGAGACAAATCATTTGATGTGCTAATCAGCGTCCATCACTCATGACGTAATTAAGCGGAAATGTGTTGAATAATTTGTGGATAATACTGTGAATTAAACTTGTTTGGCAGCTAATGCTGTCACTCTAACATGCTAATAAATGAGTGTCCATCTACTAAAATGATATATTTTGTAGTAAAAAAAAAAAAAAAAGTTCATTTACAAAGTCACCTTGATCTACTCGAGTAAACAAAGAAAGAATGTACAAGAAAAAGATTCTGTGTAAAAATTACAATAAAAGCATTTTCCAAATGTTTTCCTTCTGTTTTCTGCTGTCACTGTGCAACACGAGAGAAGAATGTTTAGGTGTTGGTTAATAAATGCATTACAAAATAAATGAATAAGTTCACGCAGGCAGTAACAGTAAAGACGACTGAGAGTGGACGCCCTGCTGGCAGGCAGTGGGTGCTTTATATAATGTTAAATAAACAAAAGAAAAAGCCACTTTGACAGAAGAGGACAAACAGCAGATTCAAGATGGCAATGGACAACAAAAATGGAGTTGAAAATCCAAAGAAATAACAAATGCCCTGTGATATGTTTGATAAGAAAGGTTTAACTATACCTGAACACGATTTCATTTATAATGGTTATATAACCATTATAAAAGCAATGGTCAACACCGAGAACAACTGAAGCAGCAAAGGTTATCTACATATGAACAATAATGCACCGGAGTCAATGAATCGAACAGCCTCCACACTGCACCCACAGGCTGACAACAGTAAACATGATGTGATACAGATAATCAGCGGTGTTGAAGCTGCCTAAAAGCTTTGCTTCAGACCTGAGCATTAGTCATGTAACACAGACCTCTTAAGGCAGTGAAATGTCAGGTTCCACAAAGTGTCCGTCGCTACTTTCTCTTCATCTGGACTTGAACTTCAAAATCAGACAATAAAAATAATAAATACATGAATGAGTTTTACATCAGTTAGAAGATAAAGACTAAACAGTAAGCCACAGGGGTATCAGCGATAAAAGATAAGTGTTCATTAAAAACACATCCATCACGAAGTAAATGAAGTTCAGTACTTTCACTGACCTTTGAAATTTCAATAAGTTACTCATTAAATATATTGTAACTAAGACAAGTGCAGTGGTGTGTTTTCCAAACGTTTTAAGTGAATAAAATAGTCTGAAAAATGCATCACTTTAATATTAAAATAGTACTATGACAACCCCACGAAATACTACTGAACTGAATGCTTATGCAATCTAAAGAGTTGGGACGCTGTGAAATATTAAATAAAAACAATGCAATCATTTGCAAACCCTTTTTGACTTACCTTCAACTGAACACAGAACAAAGTATATATTTACAAAAATCAAAAAGCTGATGAGGTAAAACATTAAATATATTGCCTTTGTCCTGTATTTAATTGACGATATGTCAAACAGGATGAGGACAGTATCACATTCTGTCTGTTTAGGTTTTACACAGTGTCTGTGTAACTGTGTCGTCTGTTTATGTGCCGATAAAAAAGCTGTGCTGCAGCAAGCTTACAACGCCCTGAAGGTTAGTCAGAGGAATTCTGCCAACTGCATTAAAAAGACAGATGTACAGTAACTGGATTGTATGGCTTTCACCATGCCCATTTTACACAGGAGGGCGGTGAACTCTACTTCAGTGACATGTATGCCAGCAAGGTCATTCCTGACCACATGAAGAAAGATCCACTCCTGTGGGGTAAAATCACTTTGCATTATCAGTGAAAAACGCCATGTAAAAGGGAAGAATACAGAATCACTGCATCACTGACATACAATGTCCTTTTGGTTGTGACCTCTTTGTTTTTGGGCTCAGGCGAAGGAATGGGTGGCTCTCTGTTTTGGAAGGATCTGATTTCGCTGGCCCACAGCGTCGGCTTCAGCACGCCGCACCTTGTTTCTTCAAGCAGCATTGTGGTCTACAACAATGAACTCAAGGCAAAAGCAGGTACCAAAAGACCACGCTGACTTTTGATGACATGTGAGGATAATCTTCATCCTGCAGCTGAGCCTGCTCTTCACTTTGCAGGTGACATCAACTACTCCTCAAGCACTTACCGCATGTTTAAGCTGCCCAAAAGTCGGGTCATGACTCAGGCAACAGTTATCTATAAAGGAATTGTGACAGATTTCCTAGATCAGCTGGACTTTGATTCCAACCACTGTTTCAAGGTATGGTAAAAGTCACACCAGGACAATGCTGAAGTGCTTTTCAAAGTTTGCTTTTGATAAGCAGTGGTTCCCATAAGCGGAAAACAAGTCTGCATGTGTCATACTTTTTTAATTTCTGCATATTCACGTCTAAAAAAAAGAAAAGATCTGTTATTGGAAAGATTAGATGAGTGTTTTCTTTGGTGCTGTGCAGAAAGATGTGGCAGTGGAGGTAAATGGAACGATGGCAACGATACTCCAGAGCTCCCGTTTCTCTCCGGACTTCAAAATCGAGATATCGGATAAACCTGATAAGTCCAGCTCAGAATCAACACCCCAGGTAGCTGATAGCCAGGGTTTGCTGTGGCTAAAATGCTTTAATTTTGAAAGGTTAACTACGTACTGCATTCAGAAAGAAACTAAAGGTTACCCACACTTTGCATGCAAGAATCAAATGAAATACGGGTTTCCCATCTTTAAAAAAAAAAATCTATTACTTTCATTTTTAATGTGCAACTCCAAATATTTAAGAATTTGACAAAACTATGGTATTTTGGGTAAAAACACAGAACAATTCTTTGTAGCAGCTGCACAGTGAAAGCTTTGATAGTAAGCAAAGATTTCTTTCAGTCTCGTGTGTGAATGACTGTGGATTCTCTTCATTTTCCCTCAGTACTGCCACCTCGACCCATTTCTGCTGGCTGAGAAACTGGGATACACAGTGGCTCAAAGCTCCAAAACGAAGAAAGAAGGATGCTCCTGAACCCTGAGGCAACTGAAGACTGAGTACAACTACGGAAATGAAACCACGTTAACTTTTTAGATTTTGATGAGTTGATTGTTTTTGAGTCCGTGACAGTACATGAGACAAATCATTTGATGTGCTAATCAGCGTCCATCACTCATGACGTAATTAAGCGGAAATGTGTTGAATAATTTGTGGATAATACTGTGAATTAAACTTGTTTGGCAGCCAATGCTGTCACTCTAACATGCTAATAAATGAGTGTCCATCTACTAAAATGATATATTTTGTAGTAAAAAAAAAAAAAAAAGTTCATTTACAAAGTCACCTTGATCTACTCGAGTAAACAAAGAATGAATGTACAAGAAAAAGATTCTGTGTAAAAATTACAATAAAAGCATTTTCCAAATGTTTTCCTTCTGTTTTCTGCTGTCACTGTGCAACACGAGAGAAGAACGTTTAGGTGTTGGTTAATAAATGCACTACAAAATAAATGAATAAGTTCACGCAGGCAGTAACAGTAAAGACGACTGAGAGTGGACGCCCTGCTGGCAGGCAGTGGGTGCTTTATATAATGTTAAATGAACAAAAAAAAAAAGCCACTTTGACAGAAGAGGACAAACAGCAGATTCAAGATGGCAATGGACAACAAAAATGGAGTTGAAAATCCAAAGAAATAACAAATGCCCTGTGATATGTTTGATAAGAAAGGTTTAACTATACCTGAACACGATTTCATTTATAATGGTTACATAACCATTATAAAAGCAATGGTCAACACTGAGAACAACTGAAGCAGCAAAGGTTATCTACATATGAACAATAATGCACCGGAGTCAATGAATCGAACAGCCTCCACACTGCACCCACAGGCTGACAACAGTAAACATGATGTGATACAGATAATCAGCGGTGTTGAAGCTGCCTAAAAGCTTTGCTTCAGACCTGAGCATTAGTCATGTAACACAGACCTCTTAAGGCAGTGAAATGTGATGTAACCCAGGTCCTGAAATGACATTCTCGTTTGTTTTGCTGAAATTCTCCCGTAATATAATTCATTTTAATTATGGGATGAACAATTCATTAAGCAGTCAATAAGAATCTGTAAAATAATTCATCTTATTTTGAAATACATAAATAATTCATGGAAGTTTATTTATCTGCTTAAAAACGGTTAAAAGTGTCTTAGAAGTGTTAAAATGGAGAAAAGAAGAAAAAATCTTTTGTACATGACCAAATTCAGTCTAGTACGGGGTTTCCTCACCTAGCCAATCAGCGAGCTGTGTGAGCCCCATGTGATCGGCTCGGTAGTCTGACTTCCTGTTGTGATATTCTGCTTCGGAGCATGTTTATGCTGTGGTCTCTTACGAACTCAGAGAAGGAAACTATTGAAATGAGTCGTAATTTACTGGGTAAGATGCTAGAAAAATATCTTAAATGAAGCTGTGTTAACTCCGGATAATGTATGACGGCTGTAAATCAAATCAAATCAAATCAAATCAAATCAACTTTATTTATATGGCACTTTCCATACGTTTATAGTAATACAAAGTGCCTCACGGGGGGGTAAAAACAACAACAACAACAAAAAAACAACAAAAAAACAAACAAAAAAGATACAGAACAGTGTGACCCGAAACCTCCCCCCCCCCCCCCCCCCCCCAAATATACACACAGATACACAATTACATACAGTCACGCACATACATGGACAGACATACATACCCACACACACAAACATACACACACCCACATACATACACTAACTGTCGCTGAGGAGACATGGCTGGGCACCGAGAACCGAGGTGAGGAAGAAGCTACTTTTGGGGGCCATGCACACCGAGAGGAATCATTGTCCATGACTGCGGGGCGCTGACACAGGGACCACCCCAGCCCAGGCAGGCAGGAGGCTCCACACCAAGGTGTAAAGCTCTCTATCTATCCGGGCCAGGGCCATCCATGGAACAGTACCCCCCATCGGTGAACCAGAATCAAATCCCGGTGTGGTAGGCCCCCAGGAGGAGACACTGGAAAATGCTCACGTTTCACTTTGTAGAGCAGCGCGAGAGTCAAAGTGGTTGTGCCGACTTGGTGGGGTGAAACTCTTTAAAGCTCGTGCACATAGTGATTCAGCGGTGAGTGAAAAAAGTTTTAAACTGTCGTAAGGCAGCTGATACTCATGTCTAAATATGAATGTGTTTTAAAGTGGCTGTTACTCATGTATATTGGCACAGAGAGCCACGGGAAAAAGTGTTAATGATGCTAATTGCTTGAAACGCTGTTTTGCGATGCTAGCGGTAGTTTTGCTAGCTAGTTTGGGCGTAGCCATTAGCAGTTATGATTGCTTGGTCTCATGTGCGATTTATTGAAATGTTCATTGATGATATGTTTACAGAGGAGGATGTTCTTCTAAACTGTTTACTATAGGTTGAGAAAGAAAAAAAAGATATTGGTGCGTTTCATCTGATTGTGTTCATTTCTGATTGTGGTGATAAAAGAGGATAATTTTTAGTGCAATCTCTCACTGTTACCGGTGCAGGGGGGAGAAAATTAAGCACGTTGAGCCATATTACCTCAAAAATTACTACAATAGCTGCTGTTCTGAATGTAATTGTTCCTCAACTTAAAGGTGCACTATGTGATTTATTTCTGAAAACTGCTCTTTTTTGATTGTTTATCGACAATCATAATAATTTATTAATTTGAAATGGTTAATGTTGTAAATTGAATATTAGAACATGATTGTGAGAAGTATTTTGAATGTATTTGTGGTTTCACAGCTGCAGATGAGAACTTGAACTGGAAATAGATTTTTGTTGTACAACTAAACCTTTTCAGAACATGATTAAGCCAGTAATGCAAGTGATTGCTATTGGTTGATAATAATACATGAAGAATTAGAAAATGAACATGATTTTGAATATAACACTATACTTGGATTTCCTATGACCTGCTCATAGGTCAGGTTTTTTGTTGGATGACATCGTTAGAGGAGGTTGCGTCCACGTTCCACCATCCATTGCAACGCTTCCTGTTGGATTCGTGGGAGGCTTCCAGAGATTGTTCCAGATTCCAAGATTTAAGGATTCCCAGTGTGAGCTGGGTGGCGAGCCACATCGAATTATTGGTATCGGATGGGAGAATCGTGACGGACTCCTGATCTTCCTGTCGCACGGACGGTGTGGTAGGACAAACACTTACACTGATACATTGACACTGAGTGGAGAAGGAAAAAATAAAGGGAAGCAACAAGGGCCCCAACACTGACTCTGGAAAAAAAGGGGTTTTATTTTTGCCGGCTTTATTATTTTAGTTTGTTATTTTTCAAATACTGTTTACAACGAATTGTTGTGTTTTAATTGTGTTATTATTATATAATAACAAGTTACACACAAAACCTCAAACCATTGTTGTTTGTGTCTTCTGAATTCAACATAAGGGCTCTTACAAATCTAAATTCTTCTGGTACTGGTCCATTCCTCATTATAGTTTATTAATTATTAATTATTAATTGTGCCTTGTCATCATATTAGACCAAGGGTTACAGTGAGGTTCCACAAAGTGTCCGTCGCTACTTTCTCTTCATCTGGACTTGAACTTCAAAATCAGACAATAAAAATAATAAATACATGAATGAGTTTTACATCAGTTAGAAGATAAAGACTAAACAGTAAGCCACAGGGGTATCAGCGATAAAAGATAAGTGTTCATTAAAAACACATCCATCACAAAGTAAATGAAGTTCAGTATTTTCACTGACCTTTGTAATTTCAATAAGTTACTCATTAAATATATTGTAACTAAGACAAGTGCAGTGGTGTGTTTTCCAAATGTTTTAAGTGAATAAAATAGTCTGAAAAATGCATCACTTTAATATTAAAATAGTACTATGACAACCCCACGAAATACTACTGAACTGAATGCTTATGCAATCTAAAGAGTTGGGACGCTGTGAAATATGTAAATAAAAACAATGCAATCATTTGCAAACCCTTTTTGACCTAGCTTCAACTGAACACAGAACAAAGTATATATTTACAAAAATCAAAAAGCTGATGAGGCGAAACATTAAATATATTGCCTTTGTCCTGTATTTAATTGACGATATGTCAAACAGGATGAGGACAGTATCACATTCTGTCTGTTTAGGTTTTACACAGTGTCCTGACTCGTTTGGGATCAGGGTTGGATGATCAAAAAAATGATCAAAGTGCCCGCCGGGCATTATAATAACAAGAAAGCTTATACATTGTTAAAATGGAAGATATTGAAAAAACTTTGGCCTCAGTCCAACTAGAGGTCGGCAAAATTGCAACGCAACAAACGGAGATCCTGAAGCTCACGCAACAGGTGAATATGCTCCAAGCTCAGATGAACGGCTACGAAGTGAAACTACAGAAGAAAGACGAACAGATCAAAGAACTGTTAAAGAGGCTGGATGATGTAGAGCAATACTCCCGCATTGATGATGTGATTATCTCCGGACTGAAAACACGCCACCGTGCCTACGCTAATGTCGCTGCTGGAAACAATGCTGATGACACATCACCTGCCGAGACGGAGACTTTGGAATCCCAGGTTATCCAATTCTTCGGCAGCATGGATATTCCCATTCACAGCAATCAGATCTCGGCCTGTCATACACTCCCCCGGATCAACAAAAATACTCCACCAGCAATCATAGTTCGCTTTGTCAATAGAAAGGACAAGGTCGGCTTGCTGCAGCAGGGCTACAAGCTAAAGAGCGCGGGCGTGTTTGTGATTGAGCATCTAACAAGGAAGAATGGTAACATTGCTTTCGCAGCGCGGCAACTTAAAAAGGCTAAAAAGATCAAAGCGACCTGGACTCGGAACTGTAAAGTTTTTATCCGAATGAACGGAGCGACACCGGAGGAGGAAAGAGTAGTGATGGTGAAAGAAATTAATGAACTGGACTTGTACAAATGATGATCAGAACAAAACCAAGATGTGAGCTGTGGATATGTGGACCTATTATTTTATTTTATTTTTTGTGGCGTTTGATTATGGACTATGATTTTGCAACTGTCTGGGACAAATGGAAGATCCAGTTAACATCGGATGTAGGCCTACTCAACCAGCGGACGTACAGTTTTCAAGACGTGAGTCTGTGTCGATCTGATAACAAGCTTCTTAAATATCTCTATGGCTTCTGTTAACTTACCCACCACCACTGACATGAACTCTTTAGTATTCAACCCGTTTGAGCAGAACACGGACATCTATGATACCTTCTTTAATCCTGACGTCAATCAATCTAACTTAAACTCATTAAAATTGTCCTGCAATTATTACTCGGAAGTACAAGTGAATACACTGTATCAAACACTGAACCTCTATAAAAATCTTTTCTCTACTTGCCACTTGAATATTCGTAGTATGTCCAAAAATTATGACGCACTTAAAACTTTCTTGTCTACTCTAAGTTTTCCTTTTTCAGCCCTGGCCTTTTCAGAGGCTTGGCTGATCGATGACGTATCTAATTTATTCCCCCTGCCTAATTATTTAGCATTTCATTCTTGTAGAAATAACAGAAGAGGAGGGGGTGTCTCATTATATGTTTTGAATACCTTAAATGCTGTTTCTAGAGAAGAACTCAGTGCTGAATTTGACACCACTATCACAGAGTCTATATTTATTGAAATTCCATCATGTCAGCAACTTAATGGTGATAGCATTCTGATTGGTTGCATTTATAGACCACCAGATTCAGACATCAACACATTTATTGACACTCTTTATTCCACTCTTGAAATAATAACCAAAGAAAGAAAAATATGTTTTCTACTTGGTGATTATAATATTAATTTGCTCAAAAGTGATCTTACATGAACGGTTGATTTCTTAAATGCACTTTATTCTTTAAATTTTTTCCCTCTAATTACTAAACCATCCAGAATCACCTCTTTATCTGCTACTCTCATCGATAATATCTTGTTTAATTCCTATGAATTTGAGGTCACTTCAGGCCTCCTGATGTGTGATGTCTCTGACCACCTCCCTGTCTTCCAATTTATTCACTCCAACTGTATTAAGTCTAACATTCCTAACAATGAGCCAAAAAAATACCGTAAATTCTCTAGAGACAGCATTGAGAATTTTAAGTCAGCCATTGGCACTGTCATATGGGATGAGGTACTCCTGTCACAAGACGTGAATATGGCATATGAATTATTTTTAAAGTCCTTTAATAAGGCTTTAGATTAATCTTTTCCTTTGGTGAGCACAAAATCTAGACATAAATCCTCTAAGGGGAAGCCGTGGATAACTGATGAATTAAAAAAGCACTCCCGGGAAAAAAAAAAAACTTTAAAGAGATCTATTCTTAACCCCTCCCCTATAAATACTGTAACCTATAAGAAATGTAAAAATCAATTCACAGCCTTAGTAAGAAAAGCAAAGAAAACATATTATTCCAATGAATTTACTCAAGCTTCCAATACATGGCACCTTATTAATCACTTACTGAATCGCACTAAATCTCAATTTGCTGCCCCTGTTGAGATGAATGGTAAGAAGGGGGTTCTCTCTAACCCTATTGATATTGCTAATGGCTTCAATGACTTTTTTATATCTGTTGGTTCGGAACTAGCATCTAGCATCAATGGCTCTGACATAGATCCCTGCTCTATGATCAAAGGTCAGTATCCTCCTCTCCAAAATTTTGACCCACCAACTTTACAAGAGGTTCGTAATATCACTTTGGCATTGAAAAATGCAGCTCATGGTCATGATGGCATCAAAAGTATTCTTATTAAAGAGACCATTGATTATATCATCAAACCCCTCACTCACATCCTCTCTCTGTCTCTTAAAACTGGAATTGTTCCCCAGGATTTAAAAATTGCTAAAGTTACACCGATCTTCAAGACAGGAGACTCCAAAGAATTCAGTAATTACAGGCCAATGTCAATTCTACCATGCATATCAAAAATCTTGGAAAAGCTAGTCTATTCTAGACTATTTAATCACTTTGCAGCCAACAATATTTTATATAAACATCAATATGGTTTTCGAAAACGACATTCTACTGAGCACGCTCTCATTCAACTTGTGAACTACATATCATCAGCTCTTGATAATAAAAAATTTGCCCTTGGAGTCTTCCTGGACCTGAGTAAGGCATTTGATACGGTCAGTCATCATATATTGATTGCCAAACTCAACAGATACGGAGTGGAGGATGCTGCCCTGAAATGGTTCAGTAACTATTTAACCAACAGAGAGCAATATGTACATCTGGCAGGTTTTACTTCCAAGAAATCACAGATTATGATTGGTGTCCCTCAGGGATCAATTCTGGGGCCCTTACTATTTTTAATTTACATCAATGACGTGGCCATGACATGCACCAAACTCCTCCCAGTACTATTTGCAGATGATACAAACCTTGTAGCTTCACACGAAGACTTTAATATTTTAATTAAAACTGTCAATGAGGAATTATCCTCTATTGCGGAATGGTTTCAATGGAACAAACTTACCATCAATGTAAAAAAATGTAACTTCATGATTTTTTATCCTATAGAATTAGCTAAAATTTTTATCAATTATACTCAAATTGAATTGGTTCAGCATACTAAATTCCTAGGAGTTATTATAGATAGCGGTCTTAAATGGTCTGTTCATATTGACCTTGTCTCTAAGAGATCTGCAAAAATGCTTGGTATATTAAGGAAGGTCTGTCCCTTGATTCACTCCTCAGCTTACTTAACCTTATATTATAGCTTTTTGTTCCCATTCATTAATTATTGTAACATTGTCTGGGCAGCAACCTATCCTACATACCTAAATAATTTAAGTGTCATACAGAAGAAATACCTCAGATATATATATCCCATTCAAATAGATATGCACCCTCGGCACCCCTTTTTAAAAAATATAAAGTACTCCCCATCGACAAGTTAAATGTTTATCAAACATGCTTACTAATGCATAAGTTTATATACAGGAAACAAGATCTTCAAGACACCTTTCAGAATTTGTTCATCCCCACCTCACATGTACACACATATCAAACTAGACACAGCAACTACTTTTACCCCGTACACAGACTTCAAGACACCAATTTAACATTACTTTTAGAGGTCCTAAGCTCTGGAGTGAATTAAGCCCACCACTAAGATCGATGTCCTCCCATTCTGCTTTCAAAAAGCATTTGAAGAAATTCCTGTTATCCGCCTGATCCCGGTACTCATCCTTCGCTAACAGATTTTATCAATCCTCCCAATTGTGGGTGGCTTGCTCTTGCTGCATCTTTCTTTAACATATATTTTGTTGTTGTTTCTTTTGTATTGTTTTTGTTTGTTTTTTTCTTGTTTTCTTTTTTGCTGAGTGTTTAGTCTGCACGTCATGGGATTGATATGGGCAGGTGTGGAACTCTGTACAAGCCTGCTGAGGCTTCGTTCCCACCTTGCACAGTTTTTGTACTTGTACTAAACTTGTGCTAAACAAATAAACTAAACTAAACTAAACTAAACTAAACCCCCGGCAGTCAGCGTAGTCGTATCCGGGCTCTGCTCATTACACCGTGATCAGATCAGATTAGTGCACAAAGTTCAAATTCAATAAAGATTTGCTTGCTGCTATGGTAACAGTGCTGTAAGAGCAGACATCTGATTGGCCTTCAGAGGCCCTGAGGCAGTAAACAGTGCAGTCCAATTTGGCATTATCTGATAGCAAGAGGATGAAGAGAGAGAACGGCGACATCCTTCGTCACGGAGAGGTGTTACACCTGGACACAGCAGGCCTCGGGTTACATCTGCAGCCAGCTCAGGTCATCAGCTCTGAATACACGAGGAGGTAAGAAAACAAATGTTCAACAGTGTCAAGGTTATGGCCCTGTGATCTGGGATATGATGTTTACATAGAACAAAACTCGTAGTTCACACGCCTGTGGAACGCTGACATGACTTAAATAGTATAACAGTTCATAGGTAAAGCCGCTATAATCTACATTCTTTAAAATAACAATGGATCAAATGACTATGTGTAGAGTGAAAAGGTGCGGCAATTAGCATTTTAGCATCTTTCAGCTCATTGCTTTGCTTTTATGGCCTCTAATTTTACACTCATGCATCATTTTCAGCCAGGGTTGGCAGTTCCTCTCTGTGAAAAGCTCTAAAAATTGATCATATGTCATATACCTGTCATATACCTATAGGAGCTGGTGAATAACTAGACACAGCTAAAAGGGGGAGTAAATACTGGACTTAGACTCACCATCTGAATGACTATGTTGCTCCACATCTGCTGGATGTGAAACTAAGCAACATTGGAGGTGGTAACATGGAAATGTTTCTGCCTCCCCTAAGTGGCCAGAATCAGTTACTGCAGGTTTAATAGTGACAGCTGAGCTCACTGTAGGTCATGGCCGTATTATAAGGGCTCTTTTGAATTTGGCTTCTTTATCTCATCACCAGTAATAAACAGTAAGAATGAAATTTCCTCCCCAAAGATATAATGCAACCAATGTCACGGCTGAGAAATCCATTCCATCATGCATTTGATGTGCATACAGTATCTACACACACAGTCTAGTTTGTATGAACGCAGCACGACACTCACTGAGCCTGCGCCTTTGTTAAAATCTGGCCAGTAGCCATCAGCTCTGCAACACGAGCCACTGCAGGGTCGAACATCAGGCTGGCCGCGGCCACCACCACCTCGTCCCTGTCAACCAAAGGAGAGATTCAACACAGACTGCATATATTCACGCTCATCTGTATCAGGAGTTATTCCAGAGCGGCTCACTTTATGTAAAACGCCAGAAATTTCCTTTCTTCCACTTTGCCTTTGAATATGATTTCTGTGTATCCTTCCCCGTAGCCTAGAACGAGGAAACAAAAGGGAGGAAATGAAACTTTAAATGAGAGTTTAAAATAGTCTAATGTAAGGCTGACATTTTCTCAGTAAGTACTCCACCTGTGTATCTGATACTCTTCCCAAGCAACACAGTCCAGAAGAAAGGAACAGACTCAATTTTGGTTGGTTTCCTCAGCATGTTTAGGGCAGCTACTCTTCCTGGACCAAAAAAAAAAGGAGCATGATGCAGAAGTAGTAACTCAGCCTCATTGGCTACATGAATCCAACAAACATGATATGAAACTGTGTTTCTATGAGTTGTTCAGTCTCTTACCAAGAGCTTGTGACATCTGCCAGTGACCAATGTTGACCCGCTGGTCCCCACAAATGGTCAGAGGGAAAGAGGTTACACCCCCAGCACTAAAAATATCTGGTATATTGGTCCTCATGAACTGTTAGAAAAGATAAAAAGCAGCAGTGGGTTAACAGCATACAGAGGTAGTCATTGCAGTGAGGGATTAAGATAATATTCAAGATTAATGTGTTAATGTGTGTGATTAATGTTAAACAACAACAAGCAAATCAAGCGCATTCATCAGACATACACCGCTGTAAAGCCACGTTTATGCTTCATTTCCTATGTCAGTGTCACAATGATGACAGTTTGGCTGCGTCCTCTACTGAATGTGTGCTACCTTGTCGACAACCACAGCCTTCCTTGAATCCACTTCCAACTCGCTTCCTGCCAAGAAGTCTGAATTGGGGATTATGCCTGAAAAACAGAGATCTTTGCATTTGATTTTTTTCAGAACTGCAGCTTAACAAATCATGAATAAAAAGGATATATCCCAACACTTTGAAAGAGAATAATAAAATTACCAATTCCAGCAATCACCACATCAGCTTCCAGGACTGTACCACTCTTCAGCACCACCGCCTTCACCTGGAAAAAATAAAGAGACTGATTTAGCAATAAGTAGTGATAATAGAGGCCATTTTGACATGACACGGTACAAAGCACAATGAATATGAATAATAGAGTTAATGATGGCTGAATTCCATTTAGCTGCTTCACTTTCAGAGTCCTGGCATTATGCGTACTGACTCACGGTTAAGACTTCCTAGGACAGCTGAATATGACGGAGCCATATTATCAACATTAACGCTCACAGTTACCTTGCCGTTCTCCCCTTTGACCTCAGCGACTCCATCGTTCATGAAGAACTTTACATTGTGTTCCTCCAACATCTTAAAAAGAAAAACTGTATTTTAACATTTGTTTCACTGAATAAAAGTTCATAAACTCACATTGAACAATGACACACATCCTGGTTTCTCACCTGCATACTCATTTTGCCGATCTCTGACCCCAGAGATCGCTCATACGGGTATCTGGTGGTGCCAACCATGGCCACGCTGGCAGCTTTGTCTGATAAGTAGGATGCCACCTCCATACCTATTGAGTCAATGACACAAACACTTCAGTGTTATATGGATCAGCAATATATGGAGTGAAACAAAGCTGAATGAATATGATTTATGTAGGGAGTTTGCTGATGCTATCATGTTATCTTAGATTCAGCTTGGACCGTTTTTTTTTTTAATCAGTTGCTCACACTATCATTGTTAATGATTGATAAAAGAGGGTTTTTTTTTTCCAGAACACTGGTGTTTAATCTCGCACTGTCAAATATTTACACAGTATCGTTCATATTACGAATGGGGTCATGACACCCTCCAGATGGAGCATCACGTCAACCTGACGGCCAAACACAAAAACAGCTGCAAGCCTGTTTTTATGAAGATCAACAATCCACGTTTCATTCTGTTGTGTGAAGAGAAACTGAATGGGATAACCTATGAAGGAGGCTCCGACTACAACAGCTTTCTGGCCCAGGCAGGAGCTGTGAATCTCTTTGGCGTCTTCATAACTCTGCAGTAACTTCACTCCCATCAGGTCAGAACCAGGACAATTAAGCTGCTTCGCTCTGTGAATAAAATAAGGTCTATTACTATAATGTTGGCCTCACATGGAAACCCAAAAACTCTTTAAAGGCTTTCTGTGTCTTTGTGTGTCCTGTAAGTCAGATGAGTGTGAAACAAACAAGACTGAAGGGAACAGGATGGCGACTCGAACCTGCTGCCAGTTGAGATGAGAAGCTGGTCGAAATGCTGCAGAGTGCCATCGTTCAGCTTCACCGCTTTATCAGCTGGGCTTACCGATACCACCTGAAGCACAAAACACATTTCTCAACGTGACCAAAGAGAGGATCGGTTGGTTTTTTGAATATATCACAAACAGTCCCTTTTGCCTTTTTGCTTCTCACCTCCTTCTGTGTCCACACCTCAATCCCATACTGCTGATAAAACTCATGCGGCCGGAGGACGATGCTGCTGCTGTCCACATTCAAAGCCTGGAAGAGGTAATGCCCTTTACTACAAACAGGCTGTCAGCTAACACTGACAGAAAGATCTATGATTCAACAACAGCAACTGGACACAGATGCACGTGAATCCAGGTTACCTCTCCACTCTGAATTAGCTCCCACCTTGCTCAATTTGGTCTTGTCGAATGGAGGCAGGCTGTCTTTGGTGACCATGATGATGCGACCTTGGTAGCAGTTTTGCCGCAGCGTTTCAGCACAAACCAGGGCAGCAGGACCTGAAATAACAAAACTCATTCAGTATGTTAAATGTTCAGACTATGCATTTAGAGATAGAGCTTGAGCAGACTTGAGCACTCGACTCCCACATTTATAAGACATTAGTCTCTTTCTTCAAATCCTACTAGCAGGATTTGTGATGCCCCAAAATTCAAAACACACAGGCTGAATACTGAAGCTTTGAACTGATAACTTGAGGTTTTCAGGTGGAACCTCCTGCATTTATTCCATCTGGTCTGTACCTCCTCCTATAAGCAGGATAGTGTGTTTGACGTCTGGTACCATGCTGCACATCTCCTTCATCCTCTTCGTCAACTTCAGGGACTGAAAGAAACAAACAAGGGACTGTTGAAATTGTGTATTTTAACACAAAATGAAAGAAAGCTGTGTGATCATTTTTATCTATTTAACTTGCCATCACTTACATTTTTGTTGATGGTAACATACACCTTGCCATCCTCCACTCTGACCTGTCATTTTTTTAACAAATGAGAAAGAAGTTTATGTACAGAATGCCAATTAAAAGATATTTTTCCAAAGGCTACAGATCATAGCACAGGTGAAATGTTGACAGCAGAATCCACTCAGAAAAATAGGAACTGTTTAGAACAAGTGAGGAAGTACCCTGAACGATAGTAACATCTTGTAACAGAAAGTTAACTTGGGATACGTCAAAATTCGCCCTTTTCCTGCCTCACAATTTAACACTATGGACTCAAAGTGAAGTTTAATCTAATTTTGCAAACACAATGATAGGAGATGTAAAATGTGTGGTAAGAGTTGACAAAACATTTCTCTAAGTAATGTGATTACATTTTTATCACTCCTGGAGTCATTCCTATATAAAGAACAGTTAATTGCTCTTAAATGTTGATCTCTACATACATGTTTTACCTTATAACAAGGCAGACTGTCCAGACCTGAATATTCCTCAATATCCCCAGTTCTGACATTAAAGCAGGCACCATGAAAGGGGCATCTCACTCTGTTACCAACCAGTGCTCCTGGAATATCAAAGAACATGCAGTGATCACCACTTAAATTCAGCGAAAAACATTCCATGAAGTTATTCGTTCAGATGTTGTTGTGTAGAGTGGGAGGTTTACCTTTGGCAAGAGGTGCATTGTAATGAGAGCACTGGCTTCCAATAGCACTGTACTGACCGTGGGTGCGGACAAGCAACACCTTCTGGTCCTTCACAGTTACTTCCTTCATCCTAAACACAAAGACAGACAAATAGTAAAGAATAGGCTCCCAGACACAAATGAGAAAATCCGATCTTCTTCCAGTCAGGAGAAGCATTGCGACTTACTGTCCATCTTTCAGGTCAGTCTCTTGACACACCATCCCAGTCACCTCCTCCTGGTCTTCGCCTGGTTCTTGACACTGATTCATTTCTGCAAGACATTGTCGGGCCAGCTGGCTTGAATTACAACTTTGGGTGGACCAAAGTCAGTCTTCAGTCTTCATCTCAACCATAGGACCAAAATAACCATAGACTCATTGCGTTATAGTGGAGTATCCCTGTGAGAGTTCAACGCTCTGATATAAAACTGGATTTGACAAGTGCAATTGCTATTCCTCTGCTCACTTCTGAATCATACGTCTGTTGTCTCTTTTTAACATGGTTTTTCTACCTGTCCCTGTCTCTGCTCTAGACATGTTCTATGGCATAAATACTGTAACTGTGACGGTGTGTTCTGACTGGAACCACAGACATTTCAGTTAAACATTTGGCCAGTAGGGGGCAGTAATTTCAATTGTGAGCCGCACGGTTTGTTTTTGAGCCGTGTAGGCAGCCATCTTGTTTTTTATTCATTGTGAGCCATTGTAAGAATGAGCAGGCAAGGGATCACATCCATCTTTTTCGGGGGAATCAGTTAATGGAAGCATTGTCTGTAAGTACAGTTTTAAGATGCACATATTGCACTGATGTTATATTTTATATTGATGTGAGCCTGTATTTCATTTCCATGCTTGTTTGTTACTTGTAGCTGACTTGTGATTGTCAGTTGATTTAGCTAGGTCGTAGCTCTCTGGTATCTTTATTAGTTGTATTGTAGCCGTTGGTTAGCTACGCATGTTTGTAGCCTTACGTGCTATATATTTTTAAGGATTACAGTGAAATATGTTGATTAGTGGGGTTTATTACAATAATTGTTCATTTCATATTTCTTTTTATTTTAGTTTTACCCGATCCATATGCTGTACAAAATAAATTCATCGTTAAACGGTACAGTGTGTGAAAGGAGTCATCTGTCTGCCTAGTTGAGGAAGGGGACTCTTGACAAGGGCAGAACAGTAAAAAGACAACTCAGCTGTGGATTACATCTCCAACCTGCTCAAACCCAGTCACTTCAGCTAAAATGTCAGCTCCGGGGAGAGAAGGTGACGAAACAAGATCAGAGTGCTCACGCTCATCGAAAACATCTAAATCATCTAAAGCAACCAAATCATCAAAGTCATCTAAACATTCCCATAGATCTGCTGCTAGCTTGGCTGCAATAGAGGCACGCGCCAAAGCTGAAGCAGCATGTGCCAGAGCATCCTACGCACAAAAGGAAATTGAAGTAAAAGTAAAGATGGCTGAGCTGAAGGCCACTCTGGAAGCCATGAAGCAGGAGAAAGAAGCTCAGGCCGCTTTAGCTGAAGCTACGGTCCTTGAAGCAGCAATGGATTCAGAAATCATCGAGGAGCCATCGGGAGTTGGTGACGTCGACCAAGGCCCAGTTCATACTTCGGCTGAGAGAACTGAGAAGTATGTTCAGGAACAGCATGAATACATTAACGCCTGCCAGCCGCTAGACAACCCACAGGTGGACGCAGGGTTTCAACCGGCGCCCACAATCGCTGTTGATCACAAGCCAAGCGACGACCCTCCTCTATGTGTCACACCCATTCAAAAGCGACGTGCAACGCAGCTTCCTTCCCTCAAAACCCCAACTCCGGCTGAAGCAGCTTCTTCGCCGAGACACTCGCTGGATCATTTCAGGCCAAAAAGGGAAAGTGATTGGATCCCAGCACAGACAGCTCCTGGGTCCAACCTTTATATTCCACCTAAGGACAGTAGTCAGGGTAACGACCAGTCACCACGGAGAAGATCACAGGAGTCTGGTGACCCCAACCACAACATATCTGACTTAGCAAAGTTCCTAGCTCGTCATGACCTACTCACAGCTGGACTCACAAAATTCAATGATAAACCTGAAAATTACTGGGCTTGGAAGTCCACCTTCTCCAACGCCACTGAAGATCTTGACCTAAAGGCCAGCGAGGAACTTGATCTCCTGATCAAGTGGCTTGGACCGGAATCCGCTGAGCATGCAAAGAGAGTGAGATCAGTTAATATCAGACATCCTGCAGAGGCCCTCAGTATGGTCTGGGAGAGGTTGGAGGAGTGCTACGGTTCTGCAGAGGCCATGGAATCATCTCTCTTTAATAAGCTTGAACGTTTCCACAGGGTTTCCAATAGAGACAATCAACGTCTGCGAGAGTTAGGTGACCTCCTCCTCGAAGTCGAAGCAGCCAAAGAGGAGGGCTACTTACCTGCTTTAGCCTACCTCGACACAGCACGTGGCATTAGCCTAATTTTGGAGAAGCTGCCCAGCAGTCTTCAGGAGAAATGGATGGTGCGTGGCACAAAATATAAACAACAATATAATGTTAGCTTCCCACCTATTTCTGTCTTCTCCCATTTCATTCGTGAAGAAGCAAGGATGAGAAATGACCCAAGCTTCGTCACTCCTGCCGCCAGCAGCTGGTCACCTAAGGGAGAGAAATTCCAGATAAGAGCATCAAGAACCCCTATTACGGTGAATAGAATAGAACAGAAGTGGACAATATTCAATACGAGCATGAGGACAAAGGATTGGATAACACAAAGAAGCAGTGTCCAATACACAAAAAACCTCACCCCTTGCACAGGTGTAGAGCCTTCAGAGAGAAGCCTCTGGAGGAGCGCAAGGCGTTCCTGAGGGAAAACGGAATATGTTTTCACTACTGTTCTTCAACCTCTCACCAAGCAAAGGACTGCAAGGCTGTCATTAAGTGCTCAGAGTGCAACAGTGTTAAGCATATCGTAGCCCTTCACTTCGGCCCGGCACCATGGTCCGGCAAATATGTCGCCAGCCCCACTGAACAGTATGGCGGGGAGGTAGAGTCTTCTTCTTCCTCAGTAACCACTGCAACATGCATGGAGGTCTGTGGAGATGGCTCTACGGGGAAATCTTGTGCCAAAATCTGTCTCGTCTATGTTTATCCCGAAGGCCAGCCAGAGAGGAAGACAAGAGCAAACGCCATTCTAGACGACCAGAGTAATAGGTCTTTGGCCAGGTCAGCCATCTTTGAGATGTTCGGCGTAGAAGACGACTTTTCCCCTTACACTCTCCGGACGTGTGCAGGAGTTTCAGAGACGGTAGGTCGAAGGGCAAGGGGTTTCATTGTGGAATCCATTGATGAGAAGACCAGTCTAGTTCTCCCTACACTCATTGAATGTGACCAGCTACCTGATAACAGGGCAGAAATCCCTACGCCTTCAGTTGTGAAGTATCATCCGCACCTGAAGTCCCTAGCCTCCAAGATACCACCCCTCGACCCCAAGGCCAAAATACTGCTCCACTTAGGGAGGGATATCATTCAGGCACACAAAGTTCTGGAACAACGTAACGGTCCTGCTCGTTCCCCCTTCGCACAAAGATTGGCCCTGGGCTGGGTAATAATAGGAGAGGTCTGTATAAATGGTGCACACAAACCTTCACCTGTTGACGTATTCAGAACCTACGTACTTGAAAACGGACGCTCAAGTTTCATGAGCCCTTGCCTCAACAAGATTGAGATCAAGGAGGATATAAGCCCCACCTCTAGACTTACTCATCCTCCTACTCCACCCCTGGAACGGCAATCCTCGGCAAGAGGTTCTGCAGGTCTAAAGAGTGAGGTTGTCTTTCATCACACGAAAGACGATGACAAAACAGCTCCTTCCATGGAAGACTTGGCCTTCCTAAGGATTATGGAAAAGGAGATCCAGCAGGATGAATCGAACAGTTGGGTTGCCCCGCTGCCCTTTTGTAGCCCACGTCAACGTCTCCCTAATAATCGCGAACAGGCAAGTCACCGCCTCGCCACCTTGACCTGTTCACTCAGGAAGCACCCAGAGAGGAAGGAACACTTCATTGATTTCATGAACAAGTTCTTCGAAAATGGGCATACTGAAGTAGCTCCTCCCTTACAACCTGATGGGGAGTGCTGGTACTTACCTTTCTTTGGGGTGTATCATCCTCAGAAACCCCAACAGATAAGGGTGGTATTCGACTCAAGCGCTCGACACCATGGTGTGTCTCTTAATGACGTCCTCCTCACCGGCCCGAACATGAACAACACCCTGCTTGGAGCGTTGCTGCGGTTTAGGAGGGAGCCAGTAGCTGTGACGACCGACATACAGCAAATGTTCCATTGCTTTGTGGTGCGTGAAGACCATTGGGATTTCCTGCGGTTCCTCTGGTACCGCAATCATGACCTCGATGGTGACATTGTGGAGTACAGAATGCGTGTTCACATCTTTGGTAATAGCCCATCGCCATCTGTGGCCATATATGGGCTCAGGCGTGCGGCCATGGAGGGAGAGGAAGACTACGGACCTGAAGCGCAGCTGTTTGTTGAGAGGAACTTTTATGTCGACGATGGTCTTGTGTCGCTGCCCACTGAGGAGGAAGCTATCACTCTTCTCCAGAACACACAGGACATCCTGGCTCTCTCCAACTTACGACTTCATAAAATCCTCTCATACAGGGTCAACGTCATGAGGGCATTTCCTCCAGAAGATCTGGCAAAGGGGGTGAAAGACCTGGACCTCGACGCAGACCTCCCTCCCATGCAGAGAAGTTCAGGGGTGAGCTGGGACATTTCAGAGGACGTGTTCACTTTCAAAGTGTCAGTGGCCGGAAGGCCCTACACAAGGCGTGGGGTCCTGTCTACTGTGAACAGCCTGTTCGACCCACTGGGATTCGTGGCCCCAGTAAGCATCCAGGGAAGGTCTTTACTCAGGGAGCTCACCTCAGGGACCTGTGACTGGGATGACCTTCTCCCAGAGGAGAAGCAAAGAGAATGGAAGACGTGGAAGGACTCGCTAAAGGAGCTCGAACAGGTGAGGATACCACGCCAATACACCTCTGTCTCTCTCAGTCAGGCTCAAAGCAAGGAGTTATGTGTTTTCTGTGATGCATCTACGACCGCTATTGCTGCTGTAGCCTACTTGTGGACGACCAATGCAAGCAATAACACAGAAGTTGGCTTTGTGCTAGGCAAGGCAAAGCTCGCCCCTCGCCCAGAAACAACTGTCCCAAGGCTTGAGCTGTGCGCGGCAGTTTTAGCCATAGAAATAGCGGACATGATAGTGGACGAGATAGACATGGTATTTGACGCAGTGACATTTTATTCTGATAGCAAAGTAGTCTTAGGGTACATTCACAATGAATTCAGACGATTTTATGTGTACGTGAACAACAGGGTGCTCATCAGGAGGTCAACCAGCCCAGAACAGTGGAAGGACGTCCCCACTATTGAGAACCCAGCCGACCATGCCTCGCGATCAGTCCCAGCGGGCAGTCTGACTCGGATTACATGGCTGTCTGGTCCAGCATTCCTGTTAGAGTCAGCTGAACGTGAAACTTCTCCCACTTTCTTTGTCTTGGTGGACCCGAGCTCTGATGCTGACATCCGCCCGCAGATTACTTGCCATACCACCAAGGTCACCACCAGTGATGTATTGGATCCTGAGTGTTTTGAGAAGTTCTCTACTTTGTGGTCACTAAGGCGTGCAGTTGCAAGACTGGTTCATGTTGCCAGCTCCTTCGGGCAAGGTAGCGGCTGCAAGGGATGGCACATCCATGGAAGCCCTTGCTCCAAAGAAGACTTGGATCAAGCAACAACCATTATAGTACGTGCTGTCCAGCAAGATGCCTTCAAAGAGACATTAGAATGTATCAAGGAGGGAATCGGCATTCCAAAACAAAACCCACTCAGCCTAAGCCCTTACATTGATGCTTCCGGGCTTCTCAGGATTGGTGGACAGCTGTCCCAAGCAAACCTGGACAGAGATGCAACCAACCCCTTAATCCTTCCCGGACAGAGTCACATCACTACCCTGCTTATTTGGCATTGTCACGAGCAGGTTCAGCACCAGGGGCGTCATATCACTGAGGGTGCTCTGAGAGCAGCAGGTCTGTGGATCATTGGTGGGAAACGACGCGTCTCTAGCATTCTTCACCATTGCATCACGTGCCGAAGACTACGGAGGAAAATTGAGACTCAGAAGATGTCTGACCTACCTGGCGACCGCCTCAGTTCTGACCCACCTTTCTCATTTGTAGGCTTGGATGTCTTTGGACCGTGAACAGTCGTGGCAAGATACACCAGGGGAGGATTAGCAAGCAGCAAACGTTGGGCAGTGCTTTTTACATGTATGAGCACCAGGGCCATACATATTGAAGACATCGAGTCAATGGACTCCTCCAGCTTCATAAATGCTCTGCGACGGTTCTTCTCCATCAGGGGCCCTGCCAAACAGATAAGATCCGATTGTGGAACGAATTTTGTGGGCGCCTGCAGTGAGCTGCAGATGGAGACAATGAACAGTGATAAGGGGGTGCAGGAATATCTGACCGACAAGGAGTGCAAGTGGATCTTCAACCCACCACACTCGTCACATATGGGAAGAAGCTGGGAGCGACTAATAGGTCTCACAAGGCGAATCTTGGACTCGATGCTGTTGAAGGTCAGCCCAGCTAAACTCTCCCATGAAGTCTTGACCACATTTATGGCTGAAGTCTCGTCTATTGTGAACGCTCGCCCATTGGTTCCTGTGTCCACAGATCCAGATTCCCCCTTTATCCTAACACCAGCGACACTTCTCACACAGAAGGTCGGGGCACTTCCTCCTCCCAAGGGTCACTTTGATGAAAAGGATCTATACAGTAAGCAATGGAGACAGGTGCAAAGTCTCGCCAACACCTTTTGGCATCGTTGGAGGATGGAATACTTGCCTACCCTGCAGAGACATAGGAAGTGGCAAAAAGGAGAGCGCAATCTGTGTGAAGGTGACATTGTGCTCTTGAGGGACCCCCAAGCCAAGAGGAACGACTGGCCCATGGGTATCATAGTCAAGACGTTTTCCAGTGCAGACGGAAGAGTCAGGAAGGTAGAGGTCAAGACAGCCAAGGATGGCTCATGCAAGACCTTTCTACGGCCCATATCAGAGACTGTCCTGCTCTTCTCTACAGAGACTGAGTAGGTTTCACATTTTAGTTCTTTTCTGCTTCCTGTCGTTAATGATGGCATCCTTCTGATGCCAGGCGGGGAGTGTTCTGACTGGAACCACAGACATTTCAGTTAAACATTTGGCCAGTAGGGGGCAGTAGTTTCAATTGTGAGCCGCATGGTTTGTTTTTGAGCCGTGTAGGCAGCCATTTAGTTTTTTATTCATTGTGAGCCATTGTAAGAATGAGCAGGCAGGGGATCACATCCATCTTTTTCGGGGGAATCAGTTAATGGAAGCATTGTCTGTAAGTACAGTTTAAGATGCACATATTGCACTGATGTTATATTTTATATTGATGTGAGCCTGTATTTCATTTCCATGCTTGTTTGTTACTTGTAGCTGACTTATGATTGTCAGTTGATTTAGCTAGGTCGTAGCTCTCTGGTATCTTTATTAGTTGTATTGCAGCCGTTGGTTAGCTACGCATGTTTGTAGCCTTGCGTGCTATATATTTTTAAGGATTACAGTGAAATATGTTGATTAGTGGGGTTTATTACAATAATTGTTAATTTTATATTTCTTTTTATTTTAGTTTTACCCGATCCATATGCTGTACAAAATAAATTCATCGTTAAACGCTACAGTGTGTGGAAGGAGTCATCTGTCTGCCTAGTTGAGGAAGGGGACTCTTTTGACGAGGGCAGAACACAGTGTGTTATCTTGGCAAGGAGATTTGAATCTTAAGGGACTTCCTGATCAAATAAATTAAAAAGATGATTTATCTATATTTGAGCTTGTGCGCTCTGTGTTTTCTTTCTGCTAATAAATACACTTTTTGAACGCCCATAATTTGCATCTCTAACGTACTTCTTACTCCTTTAAGGACAAAAGACAAAACAAAGAATAGTGACAAATGAAACGATGCAACACAATGACCAAAAATGCAAATAAAGCGCATGACCAAGCACATTTTGCACCATACAGACATAAAAATGATTACTTTGTCTTCAGTTATGAACAGAACATAAATCCACGCCTGCAGTGGAGACATGGCTGTGAAGCTAACTGAATATGATGTGCAGGATTATTCAATAAATTACCATCAACCTTTAACACATGCCTCTCAAAATTTCATGCATTTAGTAATGTTGATTAGTAAAAACCGTAAAAGTTCTACGTAGCCGTACTCACCTGATTTCTTGCACCTGACATCGATCAGAAACGACGCAGTTCTTCCTTCCGCCCGGAGCTCCACAGGAGAACTGCTCACGTGACAGCCAGTGGAAGTCCCGAGCTCCTCGCGAGCTCCTCCCACAGCCAACCGTAGCCGAAGAGGGGTGGAGACGATAAGCCCTGCCGCTCACACAGGCTCTGGAGGATGGAGATTAGCTGTGGGCAGTTGAGGTAACTGTCAGAAATATTATTAGTTGTAGCTATCATGAGTCAGCGGGACTGATTTGCGTTCGCTGAGGATAATTTCGTGAATTTAGTTACGGAAGAGTGAAATGTTACCTAACTTTAGACGTCGAACGGCACAGGCAGCCATTGTTTGAATGATGTCAACTTACCAGCCAGAGTTAAAGAGTTAGTTTAAGTTAAAACAGTAACTCTTAGACCCTGTGGTCTGTTGGTTTTGACAGCAACGGTAATTATCTTTGTGTAACCAGCATTAAACTAAACAAACGTTGACGCCAACGTTGAAACACTTGATGGACGTAACTGACTACGTTTACGTTAACTGGTAACGTTAATTTACTGTACGCAGGTGACGTCATGGTACGTTATCTAACAGCGTTTTTTTTTTTGTTTTTTTTATCTTTTTCGGAAGAAAAGTCATAATAATTTACAGGAAAGTATCTCGTTACAAGAAATCATCTTGTTATAACGTTAAAACTGAATTTTTACGAGTAAAAATTCACACGTCATCAGTGTGTCATCCAGTTTCTAAGTAGTTAGCTTGCAGTAAACGTAACGTTATGACGTTTTTTCGTTTTGGTTTGTTTGAGATGAGGCTGATTCAACAGAAAATGTTGATTTTGCATTGCTTAAAATGATAAAAGAAAAAGCTTTTCCTAAATCAAATGTTTAAAAAACACATTTGGATAGTCAGTGCCTGTAAATAGCTGCACATAATGTGCTTCTTAGCTTTTTATTTGTACGTACACTTCAACGCTCTGAAGCTTTGTTCCAATGTTTTTGGTGAGATTGCCCATTTTGTTTGCTCACTCAGTCACTCATCCACCCAATAATAATGACTCTGGAAAGTTTTTATTTGTGGCGGGGCGTTCAAGAGGCCCCAAACATTCATTCACCTGTACCTGCTGACATTACTAAAAAACAGCACCGTTCGGCCCTGAGCCGGATGGCATCGCTGTGTCACCAAATATTTCAGTAGTCATTCATGTCGAAAGACAGGCCCAGGCTTGAATTAAAAGAGTGAAAAAGTAAAATATTCATCATGTTCCGAGGTCCAGTTTCAATATTAAACAATGCTAGTGCATAATAAAGGTTGTGACAAATAAATATACCATGCCATGAGTTACAGTGTCTCTGTTTAAATGTGAAATAAACTACGGTTCCCTTAAGCCCATGGTGGTTTGTGGACCAATGAGGTGGAGCAGGTGGGAGAGAACCAGTGTTGCCTTCATAATTTGTATGTTTCTTTGTCAGTGCTTTTCTTCATTCTGTTTTAAATAACATACGTTGTAACAAATTATACACTGGTGGCTTTTGTTTTATTTGAGAAATCAAACATTACAAAGATAACAAACATTAAAAAGGAAAGACGTCTTGATCCTTCTCATCTGTTGAAGTGGCTCATGAAGAATGAATCGTTGAGAGGATTAGGCTGATGGAACAGTAGTGTTTGAATGCACTTTTGCTTGATCAAAAGGTATTTCTGACTGTCACACACATGGTGGCTATCAGTCCCTTATGGCACCTCAACTCCCATCATGACCATCAATCACTGGCCAAATTTGGATTTTCTGGGTCTAAATGCCAGAAAAGAGTTTAATATTTGTGTGTTTACTAGGGCTGGATATCTTTTGACTATTTTGGGATACTGGTGCCCATACAGTACAGTACATAACATACACTACCAACACCAAAACAGTACTTTTTTTTTTAAAGTATCTTACTTTGAGAAATATAATTATGTTGTTCTACAAAACATTTCTTTCATTCAGCAAAAGAGTTCAAACTCCTCATGTTAAATATACCTAAAGCAGTAGAAAATGAACCTTGCTGAAATAAGTTATAATATAGTTTGGATTTGGTAAAGGTTTAATTAAAATTTAGGAACTATCTGAAAGAGAGAAAGATTAAGATAATAATATTACAAATCTGACAGGACGTTTGATGCCAGCAGTTTTATGTTTTATGACACTCAGTGGTGACATGCTCATCTCTGTCAGTAGCAAAAATAACACTTAAGATAACACTTTATTAATCCCCCATGGAGGAAATTTGGGTGTTACAGGCAGCTCATAGCTGAAAAATGTTAATGATGGAAGTGATGAGATAGCACTGAGAAGATCTAAGAAAATAAATAGTAAAGCATTAAATCGTTTGAAAAACATCTGCTCTTTCCTTGTCAACTTTAATGGATGGTGGCTTTTCAAGGTAAAGTACATCAATATTTTATCAACCGTTAACATTTTATAGTATCATGTGTTGTATTGGTACTCACTGTGTGAAAGCGGCATTTTCGACAGGGACCTGAACACAACTCAATACATGAAACGTGCTCTTGGCCACGCCCCTTCATAGTAGGGCGGGGAGACGCTGTTGTTTGGTTTCTGTTCATGTCAAAAAGTTACACAAGCAAGGTCTTTACACAAGACGGTTTCACAACTGTGAATGAGACTTCACGCCTGCGTCCTCCATCCACCTGTGGCCACAGGGCTTTCTCTGAGGATTTTATCTTTATTACAGAAAAGCATCACAAACATTTAATCTGTGTCAGAGGGAAATAAATTGAGAGCATCGTCCACGCCTTCTCTCTCTGGACAATAACCGCGTTTCACAAGCCTGTTTGGTTGAAGAGTGGTCACAGATGATTGGGAGTCTCATAATTCCATTAGTTAATAATAATTATACATTCGTGGGAGCTGTGGCCTGTGAAGCCTGCATCTACTGATCAAATATTTCAGGTATGGAGTTGAGCTCAGTGATTTTAACGACTGGGAGCTCGGTCGGGTTTTTCAGACTTGTCAACACTGGGGTTAGAAAACTCCCCATGCCTGAGTCTGCCTGCAGGAATGCATGGAAATGGAGAAATATCTCCACATCCTTCGTGCACAGTTTTATCACTGCGATATTGGCTGTGCTTTGGTAAGTTTCATTCAGTTTCCAGCTACTAAAATGATATATTTTGTAGTAAAAAAAACAAGTTCATTTAAAAAGTCACCTTGATCTACTTGAGTAAACAAAGAATTAATGTACAAGAAAAAGATTCTGTGTAAAAATTACAATAAAAGCATTTTCCCAATGTTTGCCTCCTGTTTTCTGCTGTCACTGTGCAACATGAGAGAAGAACGTTTAGGTGTTGGTTAATAAATGCACTACAAAATAAATTAATAATAAGTTCACGCAGGCAGTAACAGTAAAGACGACTGAGAGTGGACGCCCTGCTGGCAGGCAGTGGGTGCTTTATATAATGTTAAATAAACAAAAAAAAAGCCACTTTGACAGAGAAGAGGACAAACAGCAGATTCAAGATGGCAATGGACAACAAAAATGGAGTTGAAAATCCAAAGAAATAACAAACGCCCTGTGATATGTTTGATAAGAAAGGTTTAACTATACCTGAACACGATTTCATTCTGATTGCTTATATAACCATTATAAAAGCAACAGTCAACACCGAGAACAACTGAAGCAGCAAAGGTTATCTACATATGAACAATAATGCACCGGAGTTGATGAATCAAACAGCCTCCATACTGCACCCACAGGCTGACAACAGTAAACATGATGTGATACAGATAATCAGCGGTGTTGAAGCTGCCTAAAAGCTTTGCTTCAGACCTGAGCATTAGTCATGTAACACAGACCTCTTAAGGCAGTGAAATGTCAGGTTCCACAAAGTGTCCGTCGCTACTTTCTCTTCATCTGGACTTGAACTTCAAAATCAGACAATAAAAATAATAAATACATGAATGAATTTTACATCAGTTAGAAGATAAAGACTAAACAGTAAGCCACAGGGGTATCAGCGATAAAAGATAAGTGTTCATTAAAAACATCCATCACGAAGTAAATGAAGTTCAGTATTTTCACTGACCTTTGAAATTTCAATAAGTTACTCATTAAATATATTGTAACTAAGACAAGTGCAGTGGTGTGTTTTCCAAATGTTTTAAGTGAATAAAATAGTCTGAAAAATGCATCACTTTAATATTAAAATAGTACTATGACAACCCCACGAAATACTACTGAACTGAATGCTTATGCAATCTAAAGAGTTGGGACGCTGTGAAATATTAAATAAAAACAATGCAATCATTTGCAAACCCTTTTTGACCTAGCTTCAACTGAACACAGAACAAAGTATATATTTACAAAAATCAAAAAGCTGATGAGGTAAAACATTAAATATATTGCCTTTGTCCTGTATTTAATTGACGATATGTCAAACAGGATGAGGACAGTATCACATTCTGTCTGTTTAGGTTTTACACAGTGTCCCGACTCGTTTGGGATCAGGGTTGGATTTATGTGGTCAAACCCCCGGCAGTCAGCATAGTCGTATCCGGGCTCTGCTCATTACACCGTGATCAGATCAGATTAGTGCACAAAGTTCAAATTCAATAAAGATTTGCTTGCTGCTATGGTAACAGTGCTGTAAGAGCAGACATCTGATTGGCCTTCAGAGGCCCTGAGGCAGTAAACAGTGCAGTCCAATTTGGCATTATCTGATGGCGAGAGGATGAAGAGAGAGAACGGCGACATCCTTCGTCACGGAGAGGTGTTACACCTGGACACAGCAGGCCTCGGGTTACATCTGCAGCCAGCTCAGGTCATCAGCTCTGAATACACGAGGAGGTAAGAAAACAAATGTTCAACAGTGTCAAGGTTATGGCCCTGTGATCTGGGATATGATAACTCGTAGTTCACACGCCTGTGGAACGCTGACATGACTTAAATAGTATAACAGTTCATAGGTAAAGCCGCTATAATCTACATTCTTTAAAATAACAATGGATCAAATGACTATGTGTAGAGTGAAAAGGTGTGGCAATTAGCATTTTAGCATCTTTCAGCTCATTGCTTTGCTTTTATGGCCTCTAATTTTACACTCATGCTTCATTTTCAGCCAGGGTTGGCAGTTCCTCTCTGTGAAAAACTCTAAAAATTGATCGTATGTCATATACCTGTCATATACCTATACCTGCCCAGCACTAAAGTTAGAAGTCTGTAATTATAGTGGCTTAAGAGCCAGATATATTTCTCTCAGGAGCTGGTGAATAACTAGACACAGCTAAAAGGGGGAGTAAATACTGGACTTAGACTCACCATCTATGTTGCTCCACATCTGCTGGATGTGAAACTAAGCAACATTGGAGGTGGTAACATGGAAATGTTTCTGCCTCCCCTAAGTGGCCAGAATCAGTTACTGCAGGCTTAATAGTGACAGCTGAGCTCACTGTAGGTCACGGCTGTATCATAAGGGCTTTTTGAATTTGGCTTCTTTATCTCATTGCCAGTAATAAACAGTCAGAATGAAATTTCCTCCCCAAAGATATAAGGCAACCAATGTCACGGCTGAGAAATCCATTCCATCATGCATTTGATGTGCATACAGTATCTACACACACAGTCTAGTTTGTGTGAATGCAGCACGACACTCACTGAGCCTGCGCCTTTGTTAAAATCTGGCCAGTAGCCATCAGCTCTGCAACACGAGCCACTGCAGGGTCGAACATCAGGCTGGCCGCGGCCACCACCACCTCGTCCCTGTCAACCAAAGGAGAGATTCAACACAGACTGCATATATTCACGCTCATCTGTATCAGAAGTTATTCCAGAGCGGCTCACTTTATGTAAAACGCCAGAAATTTCCTTTCTTCCACTTTGCCTTTGAATATGATTTCTGTGTATCCTTCCCCGTAGCCTAGAACGAGGAAACGAAAGGGAGGAAATGAAACTTTAAATGAGAGTTTAAAATAGTCTAATGTAAGGCTGACATTTTCTCAGTAAATACACCACCTGTGTATCTGATACTCTTCCCAAGCAACACAGTCCAGAAGAAAGGAACAGACTCAATTTTGGTTGGTTTCTTCAGCATGTTTAGGGCAGCTACTCTTCCTGGACCAAAAAAAAAAGGAGCATGATGCAGAAGTATCTTAACTCAGCCTCATCGGCTACATGAATCCAACAAACACGATATGAAACTGTGTTTCTATGAGTTGTTCAGTCTCTTACCATGAGCTTGTGACATCTGCCAGTGGCCAATGTTGACCGGCTGGTCCCCACGAATGGTCAGAGGGAAAGAGGTAACATCCCCAGCACTAAAAATATCTGGTATATTGGTCCTCATGAACTGTTAGAAAAGATAAAAAGCAGCAGTGGGTTAACAGCATACAGAGGTAGTCATTGCAGTGAAGGATTAAGATAATATTCAAGATTAATGTTTAAATAAACAACAACAAGCAAATCAAGCGCATTCATCAGACATACACAGCTGTAAAGACACGTTTATGCTTCATTTCCTATGTCAGTGTCACAATGATGAGAGTTTGGCTGCGTCCTCTACTGAATGTGTGCTACCTTGTCGACAACCACAGCCTTCCTTGAATCCACTTCCAACTCGCTTCCTGCCAAGAAGTCTGAATTGGGGATTACGCCTGAAAAACAGAGATCTTTGCATTTGATTTTTTTCAGAACTGCAGCTTAACAAATCATGAATAAAAAGGATATATCCCAACACTTTGAAAGAGAATAATAAAATTACCAAT
This sequence comes from Chaetodon trifascialis, assembly GCF_039877785.1. Classification (NCBI taxonomy): domain Eukaryota; kingdom Metazoa; phylum Chordata; class Actinopteri; order Chaetodontiformes; family Chaetodontidae; genus Chaetodon; species Chaetodon trifascialis. The sequence goes on from NC_092064.1 coordinate 17,046,360, forward strand.
TCCAGCAATCACCACATCAGCTTCCAGGACTGTACCACTCTTCAGCACCACCGCCTTCACCTGGAAAAAATAAAGAGACTGATTTAGCAATAGGTAGTGATAATAGAGGCCATTTTGACATGACAGTACAAAGCACAATGAATATGAATAATAGAGTTAATGATGGCTGAATTCCATTTAGCTGCTTCACTTTCAGAGTCCTGGCATTATGCGTACTGACTCACGGATAAGACTTCGTAGGACAGCTGAATATGACGGAGCCATATTATCAACATTAACGCTCACAGTTACCTTGCCGTTCTCCCCTTTGACCTCAGCGACTCCATCGTTCATGAAGAACTTTACATTGTGTTCCTCCAACATCTTAAAAAGAAAAACTGTATTTTAACATTTGTTTCATTGAATAAAAGTTCATAAACTCACATTGAACAATGACACACATCCTGGTTTCTCACCTGCATACTCATTTTGCCGATCTCTGACCCCAGAGATCGCTCATACGGGTATCTGGTGGTGCCAACCATGGCCACGCTGGCAGCTTTGTCTGATAAGTAGGATGCCACCTCCATACCTATTGTGTCAATGACACAAACACTTCAGCGTTATATGGATCAGCAATATATGGAGTGAAACAAAGCTGAATGAATATGATTTATGTAGGGAGTTTGCTGATGCTATCACGTTATCTTAGATTCAGCTTGGACCATTTTTTTTTATCAGTTGCTCACACTATCATTGTTAATGATTGATGAAAGAGGTTTTTTTTTCCAGAACACTGGTGTTTAATCTCGCACTGTCAAATATTTACACAGTATCATTCATATTATGAATGGGGTCATGACACCCTCCAGATGGAGCATCACGTCAACCTGACGGCCAAACACAAAAACAGCTGCAAGCCTGTTTTTATGAAGATCAACAATCCATGTTTCATTCTGTTGTGTGAAGAGAAACTGAATGGGATAACCTATGAAGGAGGCTCCAACTACAACAGCTTTCTGGCCCAGGCAGGAGCTGTGAATCTCTTTGGCGTCTTCATAACTCTGCAGTAACTTTACTCCCATCAGGTCAGAACCAGGACAATTAAGCTGCTTCGCTCTGTGAATAAAATAAGGTCTGTTACTATAATGTTGGCCTCACATGGAAACCCAAAACTCTTTAAAGGCTTTCTGTGTCTTTGTGTGTCCTCTAAGTCAGATGAGTGTGAAACAAACAAGACTGAAGGGAACAGGATGGCGACTCGAACCTGCAGCCAGTTGAGATGAGAAGCTGGTCGAAATGCTGCAGAGTGCCATCGTTCAGCTTCACCGCTTTATCAGCTGGGCTTACCGATACCACCTGAAGCACAAAACACATTTCTCAACGTGACCAAAGAGAGGATCGGTTGGTTTTTTGAATATATCACAAACAGTCCCTTTTGCCTTTTTGCTTCTCACCTCCTTCTGTGTCCACACCTCAATCCCATACTGCTGATAAAACTCATGCGGCCGGAGGACAATGCTGCTGCTGTCCACATTCAAAGCCTGGAAGAGGTAATGCCCTTTACTACAAACAGGCTGTCAGCTAACACTGACAGAAAGATCTATGATTCAACAACAGCAACTGGACACAGATGCACGTGAATCCAGGTTACCTCTCCACTCTGAATTAGCTCCCACCTTGCTCAATTTGGTCTTGTCGAATGGAGGCAGGCTGTCTTTGGTGACCATGATGATCCGACCTTGGTAGCAGTTTTGCCGCAGCGTTTCAGCACAAACCAGGGCAGCAGGACCTGAAATAACAAAACTCATTCAGTATGTTAAATGTTCAGACTATACATTTAGAGATAGAGCTTGAGCAGACTTGAGCACTCGACTCCCACATTTATAAGACATTAGTCTCTTTCTTCAAATCCTACTAGCAGGATTTGTGATGCCCCAAAATTCAAAACACACAGGCTGAATACTGAAGCAAACAAAGTAGCTTTGAACTGATAACTTGAGGTTTTCAGGTGGAACCTCCTGCATTTATTCCATCTGGTCTGTACCTCCTCCTATAAGCAGGATAGTGTGTTTGACATCTGGTACCACGCTGCACATCTCCTTCACCCTCTTCGTCAACTTCAGGGACTGAAAGAAACAAACAAGGGACTGTTGAAATTGTGTATTTTAACACAAAATGAAAGAAAGCTGTGTGATCATTTTTATCTATTTAACTTGCCATCACTTACATTTTTGTTGATGGTAACATACACCTTGCCATCCTCCACTCTGACCTGTCATTTTTTTAACAAATGAGAAAGAGGTTAAAGTACAGAATGCCAATTAAAAGATATTTTTCCAAAGGCTACAGACCATAGCACAGTGGAGGTGAAATGTTGACAGCAGAATCCACTCAGAAAAATAGGAACTGTTTAGAACAAGTGAGGAAGTACCCTGAACGATAGTAACATCTTGTAACAGAAAGTTAACTTGGGATATGTCAAAATTCGCCCTTTTCCTGCCTCACAATTTAACACTGTGGTCTCAAAGTGGAGTTTACTCTAATTTTGCAAACACAATGATAGGAGATGTAAAATGTGTGGTAAGAGTTGACAAAACATTTCTCTAAGTAATGTGATTACATTTTTATCACTCCTGGAGTCATTCCTATATAAAGAACGGTTAATTGCTCTTAAATGTTGATCTCTACATACATGTTTTACCTTATAACAAGGCAGACTGTCCAGACCTGGATATTCCTCAATATCCCCAGTTCTGACATTAAAGCAGGCACCATGAAAGGGGCATCTCACTCTGTTACCAACCAGTGCTCCTGGAATATCAAAGAACATGCAATGATCACCACTTAAATTCAGCGAAAAACATTCCATGAAGTTATTTGTTCAGATGTTGTTGTGTAGAGTGGGAGGTTTACCTTTGGCAAGAGGTGCATTGTAATGAGAGCACTGGCTTCCAACAGCACTGTACTGACCGTGGGTGCGGACAAGCAACACCTTCTGGTCCTCCACAGTTACTTCCTTCATCCTAAACACAAAGACAGACAAATAGTAAAGAATAGGCTCCCAGACACAGATGAGAAAATGAGAAAATCGGATCTTCTTCCAGTCAGGAGAAGCATTGCGACTTACTGTCCATCTTTCAGGTCAGTCTCTTGACACACCATCCCAGTCACCTCCTCCTGGTCTTCGCCTGGTTCTTGGCACTGATTCATTTCTGCAAGACACTGTCGGGCCAGCTGGCTTGAATTACAACTTTGGGTGGACCAAAGTCAGCCTTCAGTCTTTATCTCAACCATAGGACCAAAACAACCATAGACTCATTGCGTTATATGGTTATAGTGGAGTATCCCTGTGAGAGTTCAACGCTCTGATATAAAACTGGATTTGACAAGTGCAATTGCTATTCCTCAGCTGACTTCTGAATTATACGTCTGTTGACTCTTTTTAACATGGTTTTTCTACCTGTCCCTGTCTCTGCTCTAGACATGTTCTATGGCATAAATAGTGTAACTGTGACGGTGTGTTATCTTGGCAAGCAGATTTGAATCTTAAGGGACTTCCTGATTAAATAAATTAAAAAGATGATTTACCTATATTTGAGCTTGTGCGCTCTGTGTTTTCTTTCTGCTAATAAATACACTTTTTGAACGCCCATAATTTGCATTTCTAATGTACTTCTTACTCCTTTAAGGACAAAAGACAAAACAAAGAATAGAGACAAATGAAACGATGCAACACAATGACCATAAATGCAAATAAAGCGCATGACCAAGCACATTTTGCACCATACTCTGTCCATTGTCTGCCTTCATTGAGACATAAAAATGATTACTTTGTCTTCAGTTATGAACGGAACAGACATCCACGCCTGCAGCGGAGACATGGCTGTGAAGCTAACTGAATATGATGTGCAGGATTATTCAATAAATTACCATCAACCTTTAACACACGCCTCTCAAAATTTCATGCATTTAGTAATGTTGATTAGTAAAAACCGTAAAAGTTCTACGTAGCCGTACTCACCTGATTTCTTGCACCTGACATCGATCAGAAACGACGCAGTTCTTCCTTCCGCCCGGAGCTCCACAGGAGAACTGCTCGCGTGACAGCCAGTGGAAGTCCCGAGCTCCTCGCGAGCTCCTCCCACAGCCAACCGTAGCCGAAGAGGGGTGGAGACGATAAGCCCCGCCGCTCACACAGGCTCTGGAGGATGGAGATTAGCTGTGGGCAGTTGAGGTAACTGTCAGAAATACTATTAGCCATAGCTTTCATGAGTCAGCGGGACTGATTTGCGTTCGCTGAGGATAATTTCGTGAATTTAGTTACGGAAGAGTGAAATGTTACCTAACTTTAGACGTCGAACGGCACAGGCAGCCATTGTTTGAATGATGTCAACTTACCAGCCAGAGTTAAAGAGTTAGTTTAAGTTAAAACAGTAACTCTTAGACCCTGTGGTCTATTGGTTTTGACAGCAATGGTAATTATCTTTGTGTAACCAGCATTAAACTAAACAAACGTTGACGCCAACGTTGAAACACTTAATGGACGTAACTGACTACGTTTACGTTAACTGGTAACGTTAATTTACTGTACGCAGGTGACGTCATGGTACGTTATCTAACAGCGTTTTTTTGTTTGTTTGTTTGTTTGTTTTTTACCTTTTTCGGAAGAAAAGTCATAATAATTTACAGGAAAGTATCTCGTTACAAGAAGTCATCTTGTTATAACGTTAAAACTGAATTTTTACGAGTAAAAATTCACACGTCATCAGTGTGTCATCCAGTTTCTAAGTAGTTAGCTTGCAGTAAACGTAACATAATGACGTTTTTTCGTTTTGGTTTTGCATTGCTTAAAATGATAAAAGAAAAAGCTTTTCCTAAATCAAATGTTTAAAAAACACATTTGGATAGTCAGTGCTTGTAAATAGCTGCGCATAATGTGCTTCTTAGCTTTTTATTTGTACGTACACTTCAACGCTCTGAAGCTTTATTCCAATGTTTTTGGTGAGATTGCCCATTTTGTTTGCTTGCTCAGTCACTCATCCACCCAATAATAATGACTCTGGAAAGTTTTTATTTGTGGCGGGGCGTTCAAGAGGCCCCAAACATTCATTCACCTGTACCTGCTGACATTACTAAAAAACAGCACCGTTCGGCCCTGAGCCGGATGGCGTCGCTGTGTCACCAAATATTTCAGTAGTCATTCATGTCGAAAGACAGGCCCAAGCTTGACAGGCCCAGACAGGCTTGAATTAAAAGAGTGAAAAAGTAAAATATTCATCGTGTTCCGAGGTCCAGTTTCAATATTAAACAATGCTAGTGCATAATAAAGGTTGTGACAAATAAATATACCATGCCACGAGTTACAATGTCTCTGTTTAAATGTGAAATAAACTACTGTTCCCTTAAGCTCACGGTGGTTTGTGGACCAATGAGGTGGAGCGGGTGGGAGAGAACCAGTGTTGCCTTAAAGTGCTCTTCGTAATTTGTATGTTTCTTTGTCAGTGCTTTTCTTCATTCTATTTTAAATAACATACGTTGTAACAAATTATACACTGGTGGCTTTTGTTTTATTTGAGAAATCAAATATTACAAAGATAGCAAACATTGAAAAGGAAAGATGTCGGAAAGGTGGCTATCAGTCCCTTATGGCACCTCAACTCCCATCATGACCATCAATCACTGGCCAAATTTGGATTTTCTGGGTCTAAATGCCAGAAAAGAGTTTAATATTTGTGTGTTTACTAGGGCTGGTTATCTTTTGACTATTTGGGGATACTGGTGCCCATACAGTACAGTACATAACATACACTACCAACACCAAAACAATACTTATTTTTAAGTATCTTACTTTGAGAAATATAATTATGTTGTTTTACAAAACACTTCTTTCATTCAGCAAAAGAGTTCAAACTCCTCATGTCAAATATACCTAAAGCAGTACATGAACCTTGCTGAAATAAGTTATAATATAGTTTGGATTTGGTAAAGGTTTAATTAAAATTTAGGAACTATTTGATAGATTAAGAAAGAGAGTGGTGACATGCTCGTCTCTGTCAGTAGCAAAAATAACACTTAAGATAACACTTTATTAATCCCCCATGGGGGAAATTTGGGTGTTACAGGCAGCTCATAGCTGAAAAATGTTAATGATGGAAGTGATGAGATAGCACTGAGAAGATCTAAGAAAATAAAAAGTAAAGCATTAAATCATTTGAAAAACATCTGCTCTTTCCTTGTCAACTTTAATGGATGGTGGCTTTTCAAAGTAAAGTACATCAATATTTTATCAACCGTTAACATTTTATAGTATCATGTGTTGTATTGGGCCCTGCAATCGGCTGGCGACCGGTTCAGGGTGTACCCCGCCTCTCGCCCATTGTAGCTGGGATAGGCTCCAGCCCCCCGCAACCCCGAAAGGGATAGGCGGTATAGATAATGGATGGATGGATGTGTTGTATTGGTACTCACTGTGTGAAAGCGGCATTTTCGACAGGGACCTGAACACAACTCAACACATGAAACGTGCTCTTGGCCACGCCCCTTCATAGTAGGGCGGGGAGACGCTGTTGTTTGGTTTCTGTTCATGTCAAAAAGTTACACAAGCAAGGTCTTTACACAAGACGGTTTCACAACTGTGAACGAGACTTCACGCCTGCGTCCTCCATCCACCTGTGGCCGCAGGGCTTTCTCTGGGGATTTTATCTTTATTACAGAAAAGCATCACAAACATTTAATCCGTGTCAGAGGGAAATAAATTGAGAGCATCGTCCACGCCTTCTCTCTCTGGACAATAACCGCGTTTCACAAGCCTGTTTGGTTGAAGAGTGGTCACAGATGATTGGGAGTAAGGAGGGATGTTAACGTGATCTTCTCGGTCGCCGCCAACACGTAGCCCTCAGCCGTAGGCTCTGCTGCGTTTATAGTCGTTGGAGTCTCATAATTCCATTAGTTAATAATAATTATACATTCGCGGGAGCTGTGGCCTGTGAAGCCTGCATCTACTGATCAAATATTTCAGGTATGGAGTTGAGCTCAGTGATTTTAACGACTGGGAGCTCGGTCGGGTTTTTCAGACTTGTCAACGCTGGGGTAAGAAAACTCCCCATGCCTGAGTCTGCCTGCAGGAATGCATGGAAATGGAGAAATATCTCCACATCCTTCGTGCACAGTTTTATCACTGCGATATGGGCTGTGCTTTGGTAAGTTTCATTCAGTTTCTGTAGAAATGAAATGATTGGTTTACATCCGGTGAGCTTGCGAGCATGGTTTTATTAATGGATCATGTCTTTTGGCGCGGTTGTATTTAAAATTTGCTTTCTTGACTTCCTTATATCTTCTGAGTGTAGTTTGACTTAATGTTATTCATTACTGACCATTCATCATTTTTGACATGCTGCTTGGCCATATCTTCTCCCAGTAATTATTATCTCATTGGCAGTAAATTTAAATATATGATGTTGGAAGAAATTTGCTGTGTAAGTGATGTCAACAGCTAAATTGTGGACAATAAAATGAAAGAAGACTGGAGTGATTGTAAAGATATCTCTCTCAAATAAAGTTCAACAAACTGTAAAAGCCATTTATTTTCCTCTGAAACCCTTCATTCAACTTCTTTGTTTATCTTTTCAGCTTTTTCCTTCACCCACAAATGGCTGAAGATTTGATAGAAACTCACTCTGTGTTTTCTCATGCTTTGGTGTCATTTTCGATCGGTGAGTAGCCTGTCAGCACTTCCACAGTGCTGGATTACTAACTGTGTCCTTGTCTGAATGGGTTGCCGGTGGTGGTGTTGGTGGAGGAGGGTTAGAGTGGGGGCGCACCCATGGGTGCTACCAGCATAAGGGTAAAGTGAGGAAGTGACATTATTCCTCCCAGCTAGCCCTATATTCTCTACATGGACTACTTGGACATGAGAGTCTTTCAAAAGTACTTCAAAAGTATTTATTAGTTTAATCAATTTTAATGATATCAGGTCAATACATTGCACATGTCATGTATATTGTTTTTGTATTATGTGAAAGCAATATAGAAAGCACATCTTCTGTAAGAACAGGGAAGAAACTGAGTCAGTGTCACCCTGAATGCTCAGTGAATTATCTGCTGACATGATGTGCTTCATTGTGTGTTCATTGTTTGTACATCTTTGTGTCTGATGGTGCTAATGTTTAATTTAGTGTTGTTGTGATGCTAAAGATGAGGGTTTACCAGGTTCAACAGTACAGCAATGTTTCAAATTTACATGTTCTCGATGTCTTTTTTATGAATGAATGGGACGTTACGGCTGCTGGGGTGTTCTCCCTCTAATTTGACTGTGATCCCGTTACACTTATTGGCTCGGCTGAAGTTCACTTGTCCTGTAGTTTATTATTTGCTATTGACTTGCTCCCTGGAATCCACAATGTAATCAATATGGAATTTTATCATCCGCTTTCTATAAATCTAATTAGAGACTTGCACAGATTAGATTACACTTGATTTTATCAGGAATTCTCAAACCTAAGTGTGCATGCTACCCCACATTCCTAAAATGGGAATTTGCCCTGTTTTTCCTTGTTCTTATTAATCCCTCAAGTATTCTAGAAAACTAGTGGCACGTGAGCCCTCTTAAATCCACAAATTTATTGGCTCTGCACCAGCAAACAAGGGCTCCCTGAGGATTCCCAGGATGTTTGACATTCTTTCAGGAAGTCCAGCCCTGGAAGCTGCCAAAGCAAGGAGCAGTGTCAGTATGTGAATGTCAATGGGGGGCATTATTGTCAGACCCTGGCACAGGGCGTAACCCTGTACAGTCACGTGACATCACCAATACAGCAACTGTGCAAAAAGTCAGTTGATTTATGCGAGCCGTCCACATCAGATGCCAGCGGTAACAGAAAGGGGAGTCATCCACTCAAAACAAGTGGAGTACTTCTTCTGGACCCTCCCACCAGAAATGTGGTGTGATTCGGCCTCAGCACCAGATTTGTGTATTCAGCAGCCCTTGCAGTGCCATTAATGATTCTCTGCTTGTTGAGTGAAGACCTTGTCCAGCGCCTTGAACAATGTCTTGCAGAGGAGCTACAGCTAATGATTTGTGTGTAAGGTTGCTTTAATCTTCTGCAGGTCAAAGGTCTCTCTACCTGTAGTTTTTCACCCATAGAGTAGAATAGTAAGTTAACTCCAATACAGACAAAGAACATGTTGATAGTGACAGTAAGCATTCCTTCAAGGGTACACTTTGGTGATATAGTATAAAGAAGTACCCATATTGCTATCTAAGTCAAATTTACACAGATGACAAAAACAAAAAGCCATACCAGTAAGATGTTTACATGTCGCACTAACTTGGCCAGTATCACACTAGGCCAGGTGTCTTTATCAGGTCTGTCATGCTTAACCGGGTCATTTCAACAGAGAGGTGATGTTGGCAGCCTGAAACCTGGTTGTTTGACTAACTGGTTTAAGAAAGAAATTCCCTGCTCATGTAAACATACCAATGAATGTCACCCCAGAGGATTTTGAAAGGGAAGAAGTAAATGTATTACTTTGGAGGATTTCACTAGAAACCCTTTTTTTTCCTTCCTGTTCAGGCTTTGGTCAGTAGCCAATGGAAAGTCAAGCAGTGTCTGAGTCCTTTGTTCTTGGGGTAGACCTTAGCTGAGCGAAACGCAGGCTTCTGAGAGATACTTCAAAAAAACATTTTTCTGAATCTGTTTTCTGTCATTCTTTGTCCCACCTGTGTGTTTTGAGTCAGTACGGAATGACTCATAAAAACACAAAGGGGCAGATAAGAGATGTCAGTTGATTGGCACTTCTATTTATTGCATCTCACACTCAATTTGGCTGTTTATGGCAAAACCTGACCCAGACTCAACCTCAGCTGTTGCTGAAAAGACTGTATTGGTCCAGAGCTTCTCCCGTCCTTTGTCAGTGCGCTTATGAAACAACGTGAATCACAGTAGAGACCAGATAATGCAAATAAACCAATCAAATTCTTGATGGCAATCTGATAGTTATTTGTTCTGCAGCAGTCACCTCATCAACTAAAGGCTCTCGATGTCAGATTTTCATCCTGTTGAGGTTAATTCCAGTCTCACCAAAGCCCTGAGCTCCCTTCACCCCTTCATCCCCATCCTCAACGCCATTATTTTTCCAGCATTCTGAATAGCTGTCACCATGGATACAGCTGGTGGTGGATAAGGGGTGGGGTTGGTGGATATGAATAGCCCCTCTCCAAGACACATCTTGGTTGCCATCGCTGTCGTCATGGAAGCCCCCCTAACCCCCCCGACACACTTGATAGGCTCAAGGCTTCTATTGTCAGAAGAATCTGTTGTGTTTTGGTTGATTAATGCATTGCCGAACCCAGAAATGACATTAACATTTTCTGCCGATGCTGTCCATCCCCACAGGTTACTTCATCTATGACTTCTTTGACATGGTGGTAAACCAGAAGCTGGGTCAGTCCTGGGAACTGCTCTTTCATCACTTGGTGGTAGGTCTTTCACGCATTACTGTTGCAGTTAGAAATATGCTCGTCTAAGATTGAATAATTCGACCAAAGATGTTTCACCTTGAGGATTCGGGACCTTTGCATCTGTGCAAGGGATCACCTACATGTGCCCGCGACCCCTATGAATTCAATATGCAGAAGTTATTGCACAGACGAATTAACCCCAATGCACCTGTCAGAAGCACGGACATGAGAAAAACAAAATACTCGTCTTTCTTGTCTAGTCACAAAGAACAAGTGAGGGAGGAACAAAGAGGCAGTCATTCCAGTGTGACACCACCCCCCCACCCCGCCAAGCATTCAACCTTCTGCCATGCCTTGAGAAAGTTGAACTCCACCCTGCTCCCTTACTCTCTTCCTATCCACTTAACCTCACAACTGTCTTGAGCAGATTCCCATCAGAGCCCATCAACTTCATGGCACGGTGACCGTCAGCAGGCTTGCCTGATGGGAGATATTTTCCTAAGGGAAGAGGAGGTCAGATCAGTTAACCCTTCCCCCATCCCTGCCTCTAAACACCGTGGAAAATACATCGGGAAATAACCAGAAGTCGCATTATAGGACTCGATCCTCATTGAACATTTTCTCTCGCTGCTTCTGGCAGTGCGACCTACATACCTACTGTGCTGATGTTGTGTGTCACTTTCTGTTGCCAAGCTCTCATCTTGTTATTGTAGTGCATTACTCACCTCAGGATTGGAGCGGATTTGTATTGTACAGTAGCCACAATTTACATAGGGACCAGTGATTTCTATCGTACAGAAAACATGAACGGAATCCTGGAATTTGATAAAATCTCAGTCAGTCATGCAGGATATTGTGGAAATTCCCAAAATGTAGTTTCAGTTTATAAAAAAAGCTGGGTTTTCCTCACCATAACAAGCATTTTTTTCACAGCATTTAAGCCAAATGAACAGAAAAACACTATGCTATATTTTGATATCTCACACACACAGTGATGTCATCCTCTGAGAGAGAGAGAGAGAGAGAGAGAGGGAGCAATTTGATTTGGACGATTTGTTTGATGAAATGTGTTACACCAAATTCATTTACATTCATGACATTTTGAATATTTTCTTACTGAATTGTTCAAATTGTTTTCATCCACCAGATTAGACCCTCTTTCTGACAGATGACAAAATGGACTTCAGATGTGAAACACAGAATTCAGAAAAATGGTGCGTGGCTCGTGCTGCATAGTGTAACATGGCTGAACAAAGTATATGGCGTGCTGATGTTCCAGTTACAGACTGATCAAAGAAAAACATGCTTAAACTGGCCACATACAGTATGTTATATAGAGTGTATATAAATGTAAACATATAAATGTAAACAAACGCTCATATGGGCTCCCATTCTGTCCTGAAATCGCTTTCAGAGAAATGTCTCGGTCTTTAAGTGTACTCTCTGCAAGATATTTCTATGTACATTTTGATTCAAAACCCTACCAGGAATCTGGCAAAAGTTGTTATCAACTGGCCCACATTTCTTCGGGGTTTGGTAGTCTCATGGCTGCCTGATAAGATATGAGAATTCCTTGCGACAAACACACAGCATAAGAACTGCTATAACAGATCACATATTTGCCTGTAAGAAAATAATACTAAGCTAGAGAATGATGGACATTTGCTGGCTGCTGGAGAATCATTATTTCCATGAGGCAAAGTGGTCGCTGAGTGTAGTCTCATCAATGAGTTTTTCTTTTTCTCTGTTGTCCTGGAGGACCTGGTTTTGCCTCTTAAATTGTTGCATATGTCATGGATTTTCTTGGAAAACTTTCTATGTTATGATTCGTTAACTTTGAGTACTGTTTTGCCAATAAAGAGCTGACCTCCACAACAGACCAACAAAGTTTTACTGAGATCGAATGTCACTGTCGTCGTGATGCCTTTGTTTCTAAACAAGGTTTAAGACGCACGAGTCAGTTATTGCCAGGTGGTGAGCAGTGTTTCAGTCATTCAGGATTCGTTGTGGGAACCACCTGGTTTTTTTGGTGGCAAACAGTTTTAGAGAAGTATCTCTTTTTTTTTTTTTCTTTTTTTTTCTCCTTCACTTCCTGGAAGCCTGTTGAATGGATGCTTTGGCCAGGCCAGCTGGCCTCAGATTGTCACTAGAGTGTGGGAGGGATAGAGACTTCTTCCTCATTCACGAGGCTTTCTGTGTTTCTCAGAGAGCTAACTCACTTTCTCTTTAATCACTTAGTTTTCCCATTGTACTGTCATCAAGACCCTCATTAATTCTTTTCAATGAGGAAGATTAAGACCAAGCAGGTCCAGCTGGTCATACAGTCAGGAGCAGGAGATTGATCTCTTGTCAGTCCCCAGTTGTGGTCAGATATGTGCATGAATGTTTAATGACAATATCAAATAAGTATCTGTGGTTACAATTTAGGTAATTCAGCCTTAAAATGACTTGAGTGTGACAGCTCCAAGCTTGGATTTGCTCTGATGGCAGATGCAAGTTGCAATCAGAGTTTTCCTGAATGGCCAATATCTACTTTTTATGTCACATTCCCCACACTTGTTGCACCGTCAAGCCTATGTTTTGTTTTATTTGTCTCACATCTTATTTTTTAACTTTGCTCTTATGCTCTGTTTTGACCCCTTCCTACGCCTTCACACGAGCCCATAGTGAAACACCATGAGGTGAAACCTGAGTGTTGTTGATCCTTGTCATTCCATGGAAAGTTTTTTTCCCTTCTTAGTGACTGAAGTGCAGATTACGGCTTCTTTTTTCAGTCTGAGACGGGCCCCGCCACAATCACTCACGCCCGATCCTGTCAGCGGTAACCTCGTGCTTCCTTTGGAAAACAGGAAGTCCAGACAGTTCTGCCAGAAATAGGGTGTCTTCTTCTGAGGAGATTAAATATGCATTTGCCTGCTATACATATGTTGTTTAAGAAAGACAACATGCAAGGCTTTTAAACAGTAATGTATGTACATACATGTACAGCCGGTTTAATTTAGCGTTGAAGAAAGAGTAGAGTTCAATGAAATTTGTCATTTTCGCCATTGTTTGAGCTGAAGTGCGTATGGTCAAAATAAAACCACGGTTTCTGCGCCATTCTTGTAAAAGTCCCTATGTTGACTCTGTTTAACCTCATTTGCCCATGACTCTTGGAAATAGTGAGCTTGTAATTAAAAATAGGAGCCAGAAGAGCAGGATGCCGAGCAGGGGCAGAGGGACACATTATATTTTCCACAAAGAACCAACACATGGAAGGAGGAGTATGTCTGATGTTGTCTTTTGAGATTTTCAGCGATTATACGCAGTGGAAACATGGAGTGAAACAGTTTTTCTGCTCTTTCTTTGGAGGTTTGCAGCATGTTTACGGTGTCCTTCCATAAATGTCTGTCATCCCTCTCTCATCACGCGAAATTCAATTACCTTTGTAGCAAGAGGCCAACATTCCTCTAAAGCAGATCAGGCAGGCACAGGTTAATCAGCTGTTTGAGGACTCATGCTGTTTCCCTTTGTGCTTCAAATCTATAGCTTTATCTTTCTATCTATTTCTGTATATAATCTATCTATATTTTTATTATTGTTAGATACAGTCCACATAAAAGCAATCTAATTTTTCCATTTTTCTTACAGTAACTACAATAACCGTTTTCTGTAGAGCAACCTATGTATTACTTTAAGTTGGATCAGATTATGTCTGGCATTTATTGAGTACAGTCCTCTAACGTTTCATCATCATTTATACCCCAGTTACTGTGAGGGAGTGCTCATATCTAAATGCACAAGTTGCTCTTGTGCAATGAAGAATAAGGTTTTGTAACACCCCGAGGAAGTAATTCATTTCCCAGATGCCTTGTGCTGTTTCCAATTGCAATAATCAGCCCCTGTCTCCTGTCACAAATACAGTAAAATATAGATCCATCACATTTCCTCAGGTTTTTGGCATCTTTCATGTTGTTCTGAAGCCGACGTCATAGTTGTCAAGTTTTTGGCACTTAAACATGTTCTCTGGAAGGACATTTCCCCATGTTGTTTCCTCTATTTGTAAATGTTTCCCTCTTGAACCGCTAAAAGCTGAGCTGCAGCATAGCCCTACCATCATGCACAATGCATGATTGAAGAGATGATGTTAAATGACGTGTGCATAAGACTTTGGGTTATTGTTAAAAAGAGGGTTTGCATCTTCACCCACCTCCTTCTGCTGATGGACGGTGTACAGTATATTGTCAGAGAACATGTATAAGGAGTCCAGTGAATTGTCAGATTTAGTGAAACGACAGCATGCGTGTCTGTGTTTGTGTCCTCGAAAATTGCTTGCGCGCTCATATTTGCCATATTTTCAAATTCAACCTCAGTCACGTTTTTCCTATTTAAGGTTCCTCCTGTACTGACCCCAGATATGAATGGAACTTGTCTCAGTTTCCTAGGCATGAAAATAGATTCTTTTGCGCTGAGCATGGAGCTGTCTCACATACCTAACAAGGAATGTCACATTTAGATGCAGGAACATACTGTATTTGGCTGCTAGCCATGTTGTCACTTGTGTGACACCACATGTCACTTGAATGGCTTTTCTTTGCTTCTGACACTCCCTCCACTAGCTCCTGGGTGTCTAAGGCCAAGGGCCCAGCAGTCTAATGTGACAGCAGTATAGGCAAATACTGGATACTGGAGATTTGTAACCCTGAAAGTTGCTGAGGCTGTTTATACAAACATACAAAGCTCAGTTGGTCTAATTCCTGAAGGATGTATTTTCCTCCAGTGGTTGTATTGACAAGACCATTAACAAGTATGTTGTTGAGAGGGATAATGTGAAATGCAGTTGAAGTGCACCACATGGCTTGTAATATAGCCTTGTGCTATTTAATAGCAGCAGCAGATTTAGCATGTATGGTTTGTTTTTGTTTTTGCGAGCCAGCCCACACATATATTTCCAGCCATCCAGAATCTGTGGGCTCTGCCGCTCGTCCTTTTTGACCCACGCTCTGGTGTGACAAACCACGTGGCATGAGGCTTACTTTTTAAAATCTCCAGTGTCAACATCATGTTTGCAAACCATGCAGTTGAGCACCCACAGAAGGCCTTGAAGGATAGAACTATGTCACGCCACATGCTGAGGTTAATGGTGGCCAATGAGAGGGCAGAAAGAGACATTTACCGCGAAATGTTTTTTTTGTTTTTTTTTTGGGCCAGGAAAGGTCATGTTGTGTGTGTGTCTGTGTCTCAGCAGTCTCTTCTTTTTGGCGGGGAACCCCTGGTGGTTCCCCCGTTCTGTGTATATCCAGACAGGAGGACAGACATCTGGTCTCCACATGAACCTCAGGCTCCTAAGAGAGAGACACACTTCCTGAGACGGCTTCTGCAAATGTGTGCACCCCCTCAGAACATTTCTGTGCTGTAGCTCCACTCCATATATCACACACGCTGCCTTGTTCACAGCCCCCCTATCCTCGTACGACCGCCAAACATCTCCCCCATCCCCCTCATCCACCTACTCTCTGCGGCTTGTACCACCCCCTCACATGGCTGCAAACCAGTGAGAGCCTCTGCACTCCAGTTGCATAGCATATGTTTTTTGTGTTGTTTTTTTCCCCTCATGGTGTGTCTGAAATTGAGGAATTTCCTTGTCCATTGTTTTTTATGGCGGAAATAGTTCACGCTCATCTAATGCAAAGGCAACAGAATCCACAGATTGATGGATGCAGCTCAACCACAGAAATACTGTGGTGAGCCACTGAGAAGCACTTGCTTTGGACTATTAGAAGCCTGATAATTGCTGTGAACATTTAGGATGCGTGTGCGCGAGCTGTACATACGTTTTTTGACATGATGTAATTGCACAGCAGCAAAATATGAACTGACATTATTACACATGCGAAACAAGTTGAATTTGTCCATTGCCATGAGGATTTGAGAGAGAGAAAGCTTGCATAAACTGCACACTATTTTGAAATATCTTAGAACGACGGACACCTGTCATGACAGTGAAGACAGGAAACTGTTGGGAATTTAAAGTCCATTTTTGGATAGTAAAACAACTGAGAGCATGTTTGAGGAAATATGGACAGTATATTTGGTGTCAATCCCATTACAGTGTTTATCAAGGCAGATGCAGGTGCTGTCCATCCTGAACAGAGCAGGCTGCTTTGAGTGAGCCTTCTAACGCAACAGGTTAACAGCAGAAAAGAGCAGTTGTGTTACACACGTGCCATGCTTTCCTAAGAGGATGAAGGTTGGAAAAGCAGAGTGCCTGGTGACATTTGTTTGCAGTTAACATAACAAGCAGGAATGCTGTTTGTAGAGCCATCCTTCCACTGGCAAGTTTAGGAAACACAGGGAGTCGACACTCAGTGAGCTACTCGTCAGTGCTGAAAGGCAAGATGGGGCAAAGTGGGACCTGTGCATTTGTTCTCCTTGAGTGACACAACTAATGGACTCGTGCCGAAGCACGAAAAGGATGGAGAGCGAACTTGGCTGAAATCCAGCTACTTTGGGAATACCAGAACTTGCATATTATTCCAAAAGCGGTGTGGGCGGGTGTGCGAGCATGTGAGAGTACAGCGTAGGAACAACCTCACATTGGACATTTGTAGTAAATGGAGTTAACCATTGCTGTGTTTTTTATTACTATTATTCACATCAAACCTGAGATATGTCCAGTAATCCTCAGGGATTTCCTTTGATTGTTTCTCACAGCTCCCCATAATTCCTGGCTGTAGTAGTGTTACATATTACAACCCATGAACAATCGGGAATATCATCAGATCTCAAGAGTGTTCTGGTGCTTCCTGGTCCTAATAAGCATTAAGATGCATTGGAAAAGCCATCATTGGCTTTTATCTTTCCTTGGCCACTTTGAGAAGTGAGGTAATGGCTGACACATTCAGTACACTCCAGTTCAAGACAAACCACCACTCCTCCCTTCACACCCAGTGTCTGAATACCTCAAGTGATGACAATCCACCAAAACACACCTATTAACAGTCATAGCACGTCATCCTGATGTCCCACATGAAGACGAGGAAAACGACTCATTCTTTCAGTCTGTACTTGAAATATCACGCGTATACTTCCAGATGAACACCCACACAACACTAATTGATCATATTTGCACAGGCTAATTGTGTTTTGGCACATCCAGTCAGTATCTGACCAGATGTTTGTGACAGGAAGAAGCTGTGCTGCTGTCAGCTGACCAGAGTTAAATGCAGATCGCATGATCATAGTTATGACCACCATCCCCCAGTCCTACTGTGTGTGTGTGTGTGTGTGTGTGTGTGTGTGTGTGTGTGTGTGTGTGTGTGTGTGTGTGTGTGTGTGTGTGTGTGTGTGTGTGTGTGTGTGTGTGTGTGTGTGTGTGTGTGTGTGTGTGTGTGTGTGTGTGTGTGTGTGTGTAGTCATTACTGTCTCATGTTTCTAAGCAGAGCATCCTTCTTCCAATTGCTCTCATAGACTTTTGTAAGGCCCTCCCACCTGCTCTTCACCCTACTGCTGGTCTGCCTATGAGCATATGGCGAACACCTCTCTTGAGCTTCCTTTTCTCTTCCTCTCCATCAGCTTCACTGGGCCATTTCCTGTCCATTTACGACCTGTATTAAGGAAGCACTGCCTGTCCAGTAATGGGTTTTGCGGAAATGAAACAGGGTTATGGTGTGCTTATAGTACCGCTTAAGAGTACAGAGAATAATGTGTATGTAAGCAATAAATAATCCAAAAATTCATACACAACAATAATCATTGTATGTAAAGCTAGTTTTAGCCACTGTTTCAGTCTTTCAGATAGTCACAGGTGTGTCTATGCAACACTGTTTATGAGTGGTGTAGCTTAGCGTATTTGTCCATTTCACTTTTTTTTACTGACATTTGGTCTGTTGAGCTTGTCAAGCCATGTAAAACACCTCCTCCCTGTGTAATGGCTGCATGTGCAGGCTGCAGGTTCACAGTAGTCACACCTTTTCATTCCAGTTCAAGCACTGGTTAAAAACTAAACTCACTCTGGTGGAATGAGATGACAGACGGTCTTTTCCACATGTGAGACTGCTGATGGTGACATATCTTAAATGTTTGTGGTTTGCTTTTTCTAATGCTCAAATTACCTCAGAAAAGCTGCTGCTGGCACTGCACTTCTCTTTGTGTGCTTTCTCACACACACACACACGCACAGACATTCAGTCACGAAGTCGGTAATATGTTTGGAATACATTTAATCATATAGGTGTGAATATGTTGCAATGAGCATCTCTGTCGCGGTTGTGTGCAGTTGTTGAAAATAATGCTTTCTATAGCCACCACACCTGTTGATACTAAACTCCCCACCCAGCTGCTTAGAGCACATCAGTTATCACCCTGACACCTTGGACCTACTTGTGTGTGTGCGTGCATGCGTGTGCGAGTGTGTGCACGCGCACCAAGAACAACACACTAATGGCATCCAAACTGGTAGAGACTGTGTCAAGTTCTGGGGTTAATGACCTCCCTTGCCTTCCTGACCGCCCTTTGTCTTTTTATGTCTCGCACGGTGTCATTGTCATTCAACACTCACTTTGTTCGCTGTAACAAACTTGCTGCGCTGGTACTGAACCTCTGACTAAGCCAGCTGGCCAGTTCTCAGCTGGAGGCAGGGAAACTGGTTTGACGTGGAAATCCTTAATCACTTCAGTATCCACTCTGACTATCATAACAAAAAATTGTGTGACAAGGAGAAGAGACAAGGCAAGTTTTATTTTAAATAAGCAAAGCTATTGACAAAAGGATGTGCATGGCACGTGAACATCAGCTGCTTCATTAGTGTACAACATGTATGAATGTGTGACAAATGTGTGTGTGAGGGTGTTGGGGTCAGCACAAATGTCATACAAATCAAAATCTTCCATAGTTGAGCCTCGACATGGGGAGAGTAAGAGCAGACCTGGCTGGGCTGCCAGAGGCGTAACAAGTGTGAGCACATCAGGCTCAGCTACATCTGCAGACTCCTGATAATCCTGCACGCAGACAAGGGGGAGCATAACACATCATACATCAATAATGATTTAAACCATCTCCACACTTACACAAATACTTTATCATGCCGTGCAGTCTGTGACATATTGTGTGACACATTGCTTAGAGCTCAGCTAAAGCTGGAATCACGCTTCTGCCGTGCACATTACATTGTATGTACGGGAACAAAGGAAACAACTATGTGTGTAAACCTCCTTGTGGCTGTCAGCCCAAATGCAGCCCAGAGAAGCATGTTTCAGCTTTAAAAAAGGAGCTACACTGCTAACTGATTAGACCTTCGAATCTCATGACCCCTTGATTTTATGTGCAGATGGAAAATGACAACTTTCATAGTGTTAACAGAATATGTAAACTAGCAAGTAACAGTAGTCCTAATAGTAACACAGGCTAAACATGGCTTTTTTTATCATCTTTATCTCGACCTGGGGTCCCTGTCACCTTGCCTTCTGAATAATGATTGTCGTAGTGGCTCAATTCAAAAGCACACATGTTTATCTATACCTGCCTTCTTGATACAAACTTTCTTATCACGCAAACTTTACCCCACTTTTTGGTTGACCTGTGTGGTTTTGTCCATTGGAGCTTTTTCCCTTTTTGCCCCATCAGGTTTAACCATGCTCACACCACTGTCTGCAGCACTTGCCTACCATCTTTGCATCCAGTGTTTCCCCCCCTGAAAGTGGGACGTGAAGGTCCCTCACCGGGGTGTAGAGAACATCTAATTGAGTCCACAGGGAGTTAATGCAGGAAAAAACACCCACACCTGCCTTGTCTTTCAGCTCCTTGCTTGGATTTTATACAGGTGGTTATAACAGAAGGTTAACATACATAAGCGCAGTCCAAAGGTTAAATAACACTCCTTCTGTCCCAGTTAAACCCAAGTCCCACCCACCTCAATCCCCATACAAAACCCATGCAAATCTTCAATGATGGAGCTTTTTGAGCGTATAGATAAAAGGCTGTATGCGATTATTCTCCAATTATGATTTAGGAGTCAAGAATGAAATTGCACTGTTGAGCCTTTGAAACCAAAAAAACGACTGACCGAAAAACAGTATTCAAATGTGTAAACCTCTTACTACTCTTTTGATGTGAGAGATGTCACGCATGTATGTTCACGATGTTTGCCTTCCAGAGTTTCTAGTTGGACAGTACTGAGCTGCTGTATGTGACAGCCAAGCTTCAACCAAGCTTATGAAGGCCAATCTAGCTAATGCTGCATCGCTCTAATCACCCAGTAGATCCAGGGTCTGTGCGGAGATTACTGTGATTCCCTCTCAGCTCGGGGTGCTGACAGCAGTATGGGGTGTGTGAGTTGGCTGCTGTCCTTAATGGAGGTCCCATCTATGCTCACAGAGAAGCAGTCAGGATACATTTTGGCTAGCTGCTGGTGTCTGACTGGCTGCTGAGCTGCATGGGGCCCATTGTCCCCTAATGATGACCTGTTATGTGAGATTAAGTGGTCACAGTCACCTGTCACACCGGCTCTTTTTTCACCTTTCAGTATTACTGTCCTCATTGTGTTTGTGACATATGCCTCTGACTTTACTGCATGTTATATAGCATCGCTGGGCTGTGTTATCAGTTTTTATAGCAAGATTAGCTAACGAACGACCGCCGTTGTCTGATAGAGAGTGTCCAAACATAAGTGAGACATTTCCACCATAAAACTAAATACATGTGCAGGAGGAATAAAAGAATATCCTGTTTGGAAATGAAGAAACTTCAAGAAGTATCTCCACATAATGTGTCAGTTTAATGGTGTTCTGATGTAACTCCAAGGTTACAACATAATGACGTAGCACACAGTCTTTGTCACTGAGTGTTCATCAGCAGATCTTAGCGTTGTATAAGAGTCCGTCTTGACCTTTCCTGTCCCGTGTTCTATTGACTTTTATCTTCCTAGAAGAGTTTAGATGTTAGATGAGCCACACTAAAGACCACTGGTTGATGTGTGCGTGAGTGTGTATGTGGGTACTTACACAGGTTAGTCAGAGTGTGTGGTCTTGTTTTTGAGTGTTCAGGGGAACAGATAAGGGTCCTTGCTGGTGCCTGTATTCTCACTTTGCTTTAAACTAACATGGATGGATGTTTCATAACGCACACGCCTCCCCCTCACGTGTTGTTTTTCCATGCATTGTGGTTGTAAAAAGAAGACCGTGAGTTCATGTACAGTACCAGTCAAACGTTTGGACACACTTTCTCATTCAATGGTTTTTCTTTATTTTTCTCTGTAATTTTCTTCATTGTAGATTAATACTGAAGACATATGGAATTATGTAGTGAACACAAAAGTGTTAAACAAACCAGAATATGTATTATATTTTAGATTATTCTAAGTAGCCACCATTTGCTTTGATGACAGCTTTGCACACTCTTGGCTCTCAATCAGCTTGATGAGGTAGCCATTGAGTTGCAGAACATATATGTGAGTGATAATTTCTTACCAGTCCAGTGGATTAATATATTGACTGCAGTGATCACAGAACACAAAGTCCAGCTAGACACACACCTAGACACACACCTTGTTTTCAGACTCCCAAACAGGCACCCGTCCTGCAGCAGTGGGGTGTCACAGGAGAAAGTTGTTTTGTGCTGCAAAGCCCTGTGTCCTGTTGACACAGAGTGACTGACCCCCCCACCCCCCACCACCACCCCCCCAAACATGCTGGCTTTCATGAGACAGTCTGTTTGCGTTGCTAAATGCGGGGCTTTCATTGTCACCATTGTAATTCTCCACCAACATTGTTCGTCATCACTGTCATTATAACCCAAATACAGGTGACGGCTTTGATTTAAACTGTGATTAGTCGGTGTGTGTGTGTGAGAGCTGGGTGTGTGTATGTGAGTCAGAGGCAGCTCAAATCACTGTTTTTATTGTTCAGCTGCAGAATTTCCAAAGAACACATTTTCCCCCGTTAGCAGCATGACCTGCAGATGCTGATGTCTGTCTGTCAGACACTTTGGTCCAGGTGAAGATATTTCAATAACTACAGGCCAGATTTCCATTAAAGGAATAATTTCCCCTTGAATGGCACTTCAGCAGTGCCCTTACCTTATATTGCACTTAATAGGAAATACTGTCCAGACTAACAAGCAGCTACAACTCTGTGAACTTGTTTCCAAAGGTTTCTGCAGGAAGTGAAGAAAACCTTTTTGAACTTTGAACCTCTTTGAGTCAAGAACACATCCTTTACAGTGGGGGCGTAATCTAATGACCAGTTAACATGCTGCTGACTTGCCTCGTGTCCTGTTGTCTAATCCACTACAGCGCATCACATGACTGTTTTCTGCACTGAAGAGGGCATCCTGTGACCACAGCCAAAACACACATGCACAAACAAGATGCTTCTCCAACTGACTCATGTTAAAGGTCATTCTCTTAGCCCACGGTTTATCCCATGACCTGCGCTAACTAAAGACCTGACTTGTGTTGCACTCCTCTCTTGTGCTCTTTCACTGTCTCCCCTTCACTTTATGGCAGCTTTGGTGGAAACAAGTCTGAAACTAAAGTACAATCTGTCTGGACACAGTTGGTCCTGCTGCTACACTTTGAGTGTGCTCTGAGTGTGAATGAAGCTGGTGAATGTTGTGGTGTGAGTGGGTGCCAGCTCCTGTGGTGAGTTGGCTGAACAGCCTGTTTTGGTATAAACACTCTTCTGTCACCCAAATTTTACACCTGCAACACAGCTGCTGTGAATGTGTCAGACTGCAGCTTTCACTTCTGTCACAACATGTCATACTGTATGTAATCCTTTCCCCTGACTCTTCATTGTACTGTCTGCAGACGGGTTTTGTTCAGCTGCCGGGTTTGTTTTTCACACTGGTTTTGAGTGATGTTGCTGCCATCTTGTGGAGGTTTTAGGTTAGTTACCAAACAGACTTTGATAAGCACTGCACAGCAGAAATGAGTTGTGGGAGCGGTGTCCTTCCATGATGTCACTGAGTAAAATACTGACAAAAGTGGAGTCTCAATAATTTCCTCTTCAGATTTTGTTTGACCACTGTTTTAGTTAAAATCAAAGCTATCTTATTAATTAAAGATTTTGAATTATTAGGGCTGCACCAATATGTTGTCATTCTAGAGTGTAAGCTAATATTACTATCATTTGTCACTTATTCCTTTTCTTCTCTGTGCCTTTCTCTCACTGTCGTCCTCTGTAGGTGATCACCTGTTTCGGCCTCTCTGTGCTATCCTGGCGCTACGTGGGCTTCGCCGTGGTGGCCCTGTTGGTGGAGATAAACTCTGTGTTCCTCCACCTCAGACAGTTGCTGCGTATGGCCAGCATGGCCAAAGGCACGCTGTACCGGGTCAACAGCATGATCAACCTGGGCACGTACGTGGTATTCCGCATCAACACACTGGCCTGGATGACCCGCTGGCTGGTGCTCAACAGGGACAAAGTGCCACTCCTGGCCTACACGCTGGGCAGCGTGGGTATGGCCATCATGACGGCCATGAATATTGTGCTGTTTTATCGGCTACTCAGGAGCGACTTTTTGAAGAGCAGCACCCGGGAGACCAAGAAAGAGAAAGAGATGTAGAGGAGAGTAAGGAAGGGGAAGGGGCATGAAGAGGATTAGACTCATACACACACTTGTTACCTTATGTTAACACCCTGTGGTTTAGAGTCGTTACTGTCTTGCTTGTGTGTCATATACTCATAGATGGGAGATGGAGGGATCTTTCTATCTCTCATACCGTATAGGTACATGCATACAAGGTGCAATCAAATGGCCTTACATAACCACAGATCACACACAGCCACTAAGCTAAAAGCTACATTTAGTTGTAGTTTGACTGTAAGCTTTTGTATATGTGTGTGATGTAGTCATGCTAAAGTGCCATTAGTGCCTCACTAATGGCTGATGGAGGATTCTTCATATTAACAACGTAAGGCCTTGTGAAAGACACCAAATGCCTTATTGTCCCGCAGGGTGTTTGAGCTAAATCCACTCTAAAATGTAGCGTATGGTAACTGAAGATGCCCCCACCAACACTCATGTATATTTTCACTCAAAACATTGGAAACAAGTACAAAATATCATAAGTTATATCATAATAATAATCTTTTTGTTTGCATATTGTTTATTATACACATACTTTTCTTTGAGGGTTCTTTAAAATGGTGTTTATTTACCACAGAGTGAAGAAATCAGTGGAATCCATCCTCTTGTTTAACATTAACACTGCAGAGGTGAATATATCTTTTTTTTTTTTTTTTCCCCCACTAAATGTCCTCAACTAAAAACCACCTGCTACCTCAGAAAGCTTGTAACAGTTCTTTACCTCTCTCTAACAAAAGCTTTGCTGTCAGTGTTTGGCAGGTTCTTTTGTTATGAAAGAAAACTTCTTTTTTTTTTTTAAGAAAAATATATTTAACGGTTGGACTTTTCTGTAGAGGAAGGGTATCCTGCAAACACCAATCCTGACTGAGGGAGAGAATGGGGTTATAGAGTGAGCAACACATACTGAATACTTTGTGACATATGCATATAGAACTGCAGATTTTACTTTAGTGACACAATGCAAAGCAGCACAATATTTTGGTAGCCAAGCAATTGTTGCTGTGCCAAATTGTCTTAAAACATCTGTGAGAAAGCATGAACTAATCAGTGATAAATGAGTCACAGTAGTCTTAACATTCATTGCTATTCCACTAACCCTAATCCCTAAAACAGCTTGTACTGTACTGTCCACAAACCAGGTCTCTGTGTTGGTAGATCCTGGGGGAACAAAACAAAATCGAGTAGACTCAGTTGGTTCGCGGATCAATTACGGTGGCAACAGGGAGAGGCTTTGCCCGGCACCTCCCATCAGCCATTGCCAGTGACATCAGAGTCCAGCAGCAGTCTGTGAGTCTGGCAGACAGGCAGCTCGGCTGGCTGCTGTATTTGTGAATACACTTGAAACCTGCAAAACCGAACAAGCTCATCAGCAGTAGATGGTGCTACAGTACAAACTGACTTCATGGTTTGTATGTATTCCTTTAGCGGTTGGTCTGCGATGGTGTAAAGTCTGCAGTGGGAGCTTTCAGAAAGGCACAAGTTGTTCTTCCTCATTTGGCCAACGGAGGACAGCACACTCCTCAACATTACCTCAGTGATCTCAACACAGACAAGAACACCA
The DNA here is from genome assembly GCF_039877785.1 of Chaetodon trifascialis. NCBI lineage: Eukaryota > Metazoa > Chordata > Actinopteri > Chaetodontiformes > Chaetodontidae > Chaetodon > Chaetodon trifascialis. The sequence continues at coordinate 17,071,925 of NC_092064.1, forward strand.
GAGATGTCTCTATCTTGTCTCATCTTGTAGCACCGTGCCTCTTGCTCTCATTTTAAATACGAACAGATAGATGCAGAGAAATTCCTGATGTTGGTGTCGGAACAAACAGGTCTGAGATCTGTGAAAACAGCAAACTGCTATACACACAGCTGCTACAAGGCTGCCTGCTCTTACCACTCAAATCAAAGCATTACAGTCCTTATATGGCGTGGAAATATTTGATGCCATTTATGTTTTGCGTTGTTGCTTTTTGTGTATATTGCTATCGTCATTCGGGTGGTTAAATTGTGTATATTTGTAATTTATTTGTGCTAAAAAGAAGTTGTGGATTTAAGATAAAATGAACCCAATGTTGAATTTCCCTGTTGTGAACACCAGTTGATTATAGTGAAGCTGATATGGTTGTGTAAACCGTGTTGTTGCATGGCATCGTGCCACTTTGGGTCTTCATATGTAGTTTGTTTATTTCCCCAGCTAATATGTTCATAACCCAGTGACTACAGGGCCAAGCTCATAGTCATCTCAGCTTGACAGTGTTCATGCTCAAGCCCTAAAACCAGGCTGTCCGAGCATATTACAAGCACAACCACATATTCAGTGAGCAGACACACACACGCTGTACTTGGTTGGAGTTTGAGGGAAATACTGGACACAAATTGTAAATTTCGAATCTGCTTTTAGCACTTCAACAATGACACGGTCCACAAATTTAACTCTTTGTCCACGTCAACATCAAGACGTCACTGCACTAAAGAAACAGCACTGTTTGGGAGAGAGACTGTAAACGTTTTTCCTTATTTTTGCTGATTCTCAGTTGCCTTTTTAGATCAATAGTAACTCCCTTTTTTGAATTTTTATTGTGATTGTAAATTTTCATTATTTTTTGTTTGTTTTTTTTAGTTAAATTTTTTGGGCAGCTTAATTTTGTGGTTGTAGTGAAGACAACTGGTGACGAGTGAAGTTCCTTCTAACAAGCAAGCTTATATTTGTGAATGAGTTGTATCAGGCTGTAACGTGATTTAAACCATATGTGTATGACACCAGATTCATTCATCGTATTGCTGTGTGCTTTTAGGAACTGTGATAAAACATAGCAGTCGAGTCGAGATGCCTCTTCATGTCAGTGCTGTAATGACACTGAGGGCTCCCCAGCTCCTGAGAAGGTGGCAGCAGCTCTGAACTCCTCATCATAGCTCCGTTATTAGAGAATGAGACAAAAACTAATAGTAATTTATCCCTTTGTCACAACCAACAAATATTTCCATGTTCATTCATAAACTTCCTTTTTGTTCTGGTGATTGGTGATATATTGTCTGTTGTTAATTCTCAAAAAATGAAATTCATAACACTGAAGACACTGTGCAGCTTGTCAAGGACTTAAATCCTTCATTAAGGAATGAAAAAAAACATGGAAGGTTGCGAAAGCGAAATCATCTGCTTTCTCAGAGCATCAAACTGTCATGTTTCATCGAATTTTGTCTTTAAGCATAAATATGACTAAATTGCGTACATATTTTTTCATGTTTAGCCAGAGATTGTTTTGTAATTGAAACTCTGATTTATATGTTTATATAATAGCCTTTGTTTAACGTGAAAATAAAGCTCAAAGGAATAAATGCTGTATTTTCTTTTCACTGACAGGGTTTTTACTCCCGTGCATTTGTCTAACAGCTATAGTTACTGTAGTTTTGGGCATTAATAGGCAAGTAGCTGGAAAGAAAGCAGTCTGGTTGATATGTTCGACAGACAAAAATACGTATGAGGTGTGGGCTACATTTAACTGTTTACGTATCAGGTATTTTATAATCCCATCGTATATTTATATATATAAATCTGAATGAGCTGCTGAATAATGTGGAGCAAAAATACAGTATATGCCTATTAAATATAGTGGAGTAGAGGTATAAAGAAACATAAAATGAAAGTAATCAAGACATATACAAATACCTCAAAATAGTACCTAAGCATAGTACAACACAAAAGTATTTAGATGTCCTCATATGAGAATTTAACTCTTCAACACAGCAAAAAGCATAGTATTTTTTTAATTTAGGCAAACTTGGGCACTCATTTAGAAGATGCTAAGTTGACTTATTAAATATTGACACATTTAATAGCAGCCTCAGTTGATTAGGTTTCCATGGCGTTATTTCATATTAATATCTTACGTTCTGCAATCAGTGGTGGTCAATTAGCATGGGAGCATGACGTCATGGATGAATATATTGAACCTTGAGCCTGTCACTACTATTGATACTTATTTATTTTATAAGTTATCATACACAGTATTTGCTCATGTAGTCAGCAACATCGCTGTAACCACTAAGTTAAAAGCTGATAGAGAAACCCAAACAAACACATTCAGATTCAGAGGTGCGCTGAAAAAACACGAGACAAACAAATCCAGTGAGTGTTTCCAGGGGACACTAAAAACTGATGCACATCGCTGAGACAGCTTGGTGTCCCACGAAAAAAAGACAGTTAAGCTCATTTTCCAACACCACTGACAGATAGCCAACTTCGACAACTTCATAAGTGACAAACCACGGCAACAACACGCGTGTCCCAGCCATGTGCATCACCTTGTAGTGTCCCCTGGAAACACATATCAGTATTTGGTTGTTTTCTCTGTTGGCAACATTTTTTTTCTTAATTCTGTGCATATGCTGACAAATTGGTGATGATGTTTTGTTAATTTGCTCGTGTTATATCCACTAATTTTCTTAATTTGCAGTGCGTTGAAGTTTCAGAGCCACCCCACCACTTCCCTTGTGAGTTAAATGAGGTCCGCGGGCCGCAGGTTGAGAACCACTGTAGCAGCGTCGGCATGTCTCTGTCCATGGTTCCGAAATCACACCCATCGAATCGCGGTGCGTGGACCCTAAAATAAAGACTTATTTGACAAGTTGAATTTCAGAATATTTGCTTATAAGTTATAGTTTATGTTAATTTCTTTATTTTTGTTTGTTTTCCAGCGAATCACTACAGAATTGTGCTTTCCTTTGTACTCCCACGCGCTCTGTATTGATGGTATTGATCCTCAGAGTCGACGTACAGCTGATACGGGCCGGTCCCTCCAATCAGCTGTGCTGCTGCCTCTGTCGTACGATGTTCTCGCGTGTTCTGCTCGCGGTGGCTTGTTTTCATCACTTCGCTGCTCAGCCGTCCGCGGCAGCTCGGTGCCTCAGTCGGTAGGGGCCGAAGAAAGGTGCGCATGTAGAAAAATGGACTGCGCACTTTGCTCGTGGCCTCTCGTATCGACCGATCTGAAAACATCCTCTTCTCAATGACGCTCGACGCGGATGTTGCAGCAAGGAGCGGTTTTGCCAGAGGAGCGCGGTGCCATGCGTCGCGGTGGTTTGGTATTCTTACGCAGCGATCCAGCTTCTAACCAAACGGCGTCACATGCAGCTGAAAAGTACTTTATCGCTTCAGATAAAATGTCTTTGGGTGAATGCCGACAGGATTTGGACCAGCACTGGAGGCCAGCATGCCCGGATCGGAGGACGTTTTTATAACGCTTGCGAATCATATTTATTAGATTTCGGTACTTAACATACCTTTAAAGGTAAGTAGAGACATTTGCATCGCCTTAACATCAAGTAATGAAAATGCATAGAAATGTATTGAGCCGCGTCCCTGCTGGAGGTGCATGGCTTCTCCCGTTTCTGTTGATTTCTCTGGTCATCGATACCTTATTTATAGCTCACACATGACCTCAATACAGAACTTGCACTTCCCTCTCTCGCAGTGGCTGACATAGGCAGTTTCAGAAAGTGGCATTTAACAGCTGGGGCTCGTGCTTTGCTGTGTAAGATCAAGTTGGAAAAGATGGTCGCTTGAGGACAGACGGACGCTGGTGGCGCAAACAAAAAATCCATCAGTCCCATCCTTCTGATTTCCTCCCTACGTCTCTCCAGACTCGACAATGGGTGATGAGAGCAGCCTGTCACGGCAGATTGGGAGTGTGGAGAGGAGCATGGTGTTCCTCCGGCAGGAACACCTCACTTTACTCCACGGCCTCCACCTGGAGATCCTCTCCCTGCAGAAACGATGCTCAGGTGAGGGACGCGCTGCTGTGACTGTGTGTGCATGTGTGAGAGAGGAGGCAAGAAACTTTTCGGTGACCCTAAAATACACTTTACACATGTCACAAACACTACAGAGTTCTTAAATCATTTATTGATGCTTTACAGATTGACACTTTAAGTGATTGTCTTGCAATTAAGAGTTATACAGCTGCAACTAAGTATCACCTGATATTATAACAAGAAATGCTGGAAAAAAAATTCACATTTTCAGTGATGATGTCAGTCTGTATTGTCCAACCAACAGTCCAAAACCCAAATATATTCAATTTACTATCATATATGAGAAAGAAAAGCAGAAAATCATCACATTTGAAGAAGTCAGAACCAGATAATGTGTATCATCATTGTGTGGCATCCTCTGTCAATAACTGATCAATCATTTCAGCTCTGATCATCTCATGGTGTTTCTTGCTTTTTCTTTTTTGCTGCTACAGTTTTTTATTAATCAGCAAGGACCCCTCTCATTGACCCCCTACCCTTAGAGAGAAGATTTACAAGGATTTCTAATTACAGACTTGATGTATCATTGGAAAAAAGACAGTTCCATGACCTTTTTTAATTAGCTTTTTTAATTATAATAATCCATTCTGCCTGCAGCCAGATGTTCCTTTGTTTGTATCCAGGTGGAGCCTTAACTAATTTGAAGCTCATTTTTAATGATTCACTCGATGGACCACATGACCAGTGTTTAATTTTGGAGGGAACATAAGCGGCAGTTATTCTCATTTTTATTTCAAGTGGAGAAATTAAATATCCCCAAGACTCCAATGTGCATACAGGCCTCATTGTTCATCGAATGTGTGTGTCTGCACCGTCAATCAATGCCAGACAGTGACTACATGGTGATGTCATGCTACAGTTCCTGTAGATTGCATCATTTCCTGTTTTAGCCCTAATGGATATGCTGTCTGTTTAATCAAGCAAGTGCATATGAACACACACATGTTTGCATTACTACACTTGTGTTCGATTTAATTTCATTAATTTCTGGCCGGAGGCTTTAATTATCCTTCACCAGGTTTGTTTCCTAAACTAATCACTCACCTGAACCATAGCCTGGTCATGATTTTAACCTAAAACCTTAAAACAAAGTGTTTACTCCAAAATTTGTATTTAACATTATAGGGGGCAGCTTTATTTCCACAGAGTGGAGGAGAATCCGCTTATGTGACTGAATAAAACATTTTTTGTGGGAAAATGAAATATATACACACACAAACACATACATACAAAATACAGACTGCACACACACATTTTTTAATTGTCACACTCACAATGCTAGGTCCTCAGAAAGATGCATACAAACATCTCCATCGTGGTTAATCCATAGATCCCACGGCTTTAATAATCCATATGAACGGGATTGTGGTTGACAAATACAGGAGGGGAGAGCAGGGGGAAGGGGTGTATGTGTGTGTGTGTGTGTGTGTGTGTGTGTGTGTGTGTGTGTGTGTGTGTGTGTGCGCGCGCATGTGAGAGAGAGAGAGAGAGAGAGAGAGAGAGAGAGAGGTGGTTCAGCTAATGTGACCAGTTGTATAGAAAACGACGCCCTCCATTACTTTGTGGCTCTATTGCATGATCACATCTGGTCAATAAAGCTGTGCTGGGTGGTTATAGTCTGTGTGTGTGTGTGTGTGTGTGTGTGTGTGTGTGTGTGTGTGTGTGTGTGTGTGTGTGTGTGTGTGTGTGTGTGTGTGTGTGTGACCATGTATTACTCCTGTTGTGGGGACATAAATCTGTTTACACAGTGATATTGTGGGGACTCCCCATACTGGTGGGGACAAATTGCAGGTCCCCGTAATGTAAATCATTGAATTTTAGGGTGAAGACTTGGGTTCAGGTTAGGGTAAGGGTTGGGATGTTGGGATTAGGCAAGTAGTCATTATGGTTATTGTTAAGAAAATAAACATAAGTCTATGTAATGTGCCCACAAGTGAAGGAAACATGGCTGTGTGTGTGTGTGTGTGTGTGTGTGTGTGTGTGTGTGTGTGTGTGTGTGTGTGTGTGTGTGTGTGTGTGTGTGTGTGTGTGTGTGTGTGTGTGTGTGTGTGTGTGTGTGGAGTTTAGAGACAGTCAGAGAAAGACACTAACACACCAACAAAGAGAGTGTGTGTTTTTCTTACTGTTTACTCGTTCTCCCCTCCTCTCTTCGTCTCCACGGGGTCTCCCACTGTGAAGGCAAAGGGCAGCCCAAACGGTGCTGTTACAGATCGATTATCGTTTCTTGACACATGGAGTATAAGTTAGGTTTTCCTAGAAAATGACACGATGTGTGACCAAACCTTCAGAGAGATAGTTGTGAAAACGATTTAATCAATAAAGAAGTCTCTGGAGAGCTTCACTGCATTTTTTCTGTAGCAGCAAACAAACATGTTCCTTCCTCAGAACACATCAGCGCAAATATAAATCTTGGTCTTGCAGCAGCTGTAGTCATTAATCTGCTCTCCAGTTTCTATCTGCCTATAATGCTGCCTTTCATTACCACATTCCTCTGAGGTTTCTGTGGGCCTGCATACACAGGGACATTAATACACCACACTCACTAAAAACACACATATCTTTCTGCTGGGCATCTTTAAAGCTCCTTATGATGCTTTCATGCCAGAGTGAAAAATCTGTCAAAAGGTTTTGCAGACAAATGTCTGTTTTTTAAAGGCAAAGTAAGATCAAATGGCCACTATGCCTCCTCACAGACTCCCACTATACGAGGCAAAGCAAGGCAAGTTTATGTGTACAACAGAGCAATTCAACGTGCTTTAATGGCAATGTAAAAAGGCAAACTAAAAACACATTTTAATGGGATTTCTAGGAGTAAAATACAATAAAAGAAACTCTAATTTAAAAGAACCGAGAGCTGCAGCAGACTTCAAGTTCTCTGGCAGTTTGTTCCAGATATGTGGTCCATGGGGACAGAAAGCAGACCTGTCCCACACCATCTGAGAGGTCTGGACAGTTCATAACGCAACAGCACATCAGAAATATATTCATTCACCATTCAGTGCTTTATGGACCAACAGTAGAATTAGAAAACCTATTCTTTGACACTCAGGAAGTCAGTGTGAGGATCTGAGAACTGGACTCTCCCATCAGCGTTTGACTCAGTTGCTGATAGATAGACCTGCAAAGACAGTGTTACAGTAGTGGAGCCCACTGAAGATAAACTGACGGACCCTCCTCCAATTCTTGATATATTCTTAAAGTGACAGTCAGCTGATTTTGGTTTGAAACACGTTTTCTGTAGAAGTTTGTGAAAGTCGTCAATGGAGAATAGGGGGCATCTTGCTGCTAATTGCTAAGTAATTGAGCTAAGCTTCTGCTGAGTCCTGGTCACTGTGGTTCAGTCGAAAGGCGTGTGCTGTTGGGAGTACTGAAGAAGTAATGTAAAGATAAAGTGTTGAAATATACTTAATAAATTAAGGTCCCAGTGATTTTTAATATCCAGGAGCCACTGTTTTTAATTGATAGATTTAATGTCAGTGTTGAACAAATAGCCGTTTCTGCAAAGATCCACAACAAACAACCTAAAACTCCCTCCTGTGATTGTCACCTAGCAGCTTGCCAGGCCGTGTTTCCACATTACAGATCAATTTCAAAGAGGTCCACAGATACAAATTGAGGTGATGAAGAGCCTGTAGGATGGCTGTGAGGCTGCTGATAGGCTAATGCAGTTTGCAGGTGTAATAGGTGATTGCTGCCAGCTCACTAATATGCAGCCTGGAAGGGTACAGCAAGGTTGAGCTGACGATGTCGCCTTGCATATTAGCTCTGCCTTTTTTACTGCCGACCTCTCTTTTATTGTCCTAAACTCTCAGCGCTTCTTCATCAGCACAAAGACGCTTACGCCTCTCTCTCCTTGAACAACAAGCTGAATCAGTTTCTCTCTCCTGCTGTTGAAATGGGGGGGTTTTCTTTAATATAACGCATTTATTGTGTGTCCTTCAAGATATCTTTGCAACGTTCAAGGTCGAGCCGTGAAACAAAAACCTCGAATGCTCAGTGAGGCTGTAGGAGATAAGCCTGACCCACAAAGCATTACACATTCTGGATGTGCTGAGCTCCTCATTTTCATTGTTTGATTGTTGTTCCAAGAAATAGTTCCTGGAGCCGAATCCCTGCAGTTAAAATAACTTCGTAAGTGCTTCTGGCTGTTGTGAATGAGGATCGTGAAGAGGAGAAAATGGCCAAATTCTTGTATGGAAGGTGCTATTCAAATAAAGTGTATTAATTATTATGAAATTTATAATAATACCAGCATTCAGCGAGCCTGTCCTTCTGGACTGCCTGTCTTGGGTTCTTCATCCCCCCTTCCTTCCTTCCTTCCTTCCTTCCTTCCTTCCTTCCTTCCTTCCTTCCTTCCTTCCTTCCTTCCTTCCTTCCTTCCTTCCTTCCCTGCCCTCCTCCCCTCTTCATCTCCTCTGTCTTTCGCTCTTCAGGCCAGCTGCATGGGTGGGCGTGTTATGCTGACTGCAGAGGGAAGGAGAAAGGGCGTGACAGAGAGACCGAGAGGAGGAAGAAAGAAAGGCTAGGAATAAAACATGTGCTGCCCTCTATTGATTTAGTTTTTTTCATTCCAAAACACAAGAGATGTTTTATTTACAGTGTTAACATATCTGTACCAGTGCTGTGTCTACTTTATGTTTTAGTAAACATCAATGTGAGTGTTATGAGAGAGTTGCAGATGTGACATGATGGCTTTCTCCTTTTTTTAGAATTAAACTAGTTTAGGATCATTAGCCATGGCTGATTGAACAGGCCCATATTTCTGGCCATGGGAAAATGAAAAAGGACAAATCTGTGCCACGTTTATCTAAAAATTATTGGAGCCACACACGCACACGCTCATGCACACACTTTGCTGTGTTCGAGTGCGTGCTGAAAGCTGACTGTGGAGATTTATCTGCAGTCCGGCCTCCCTGAATTACCATCAGAATGACTGACAGTCTGACCCCCACCACCCCGTCAGAGGCTCTTAGCTGAAACATTTCTAACAGGGAAAAATCCAACACTGCTCATTATTATTATGATACATTATCTTCTCAAAAGCATAAACCGTTAGTTGCTGTGTTGCACTGACATGAGATATAATCCATCCAGTATCTAAAAACGCCAGTGTGCCAGATATCATGTCACGTAATATTTGGACAATCCTAATCCTGAAGCGTCTCCCGGTAACACCATTCAGTTCCATAACCACCTCCTGACGCTAAAAGAAAATCATGCAGTCATGTTTGTGATCAGAACTGTTTATTGTCCAATAAAATTCAGACAGGCGAGCTGCTGACGTCCAGTGCCTGTTGTCTGTCTGTATTTTTATGGCGCAAGACAAATGGATGCGAAGGCCGTCCACTAATGCAAGACATAAAAGGCTAACAGTATAACAGCTGTGCAGAAGAAGCACAAACTACACAATACGCAGCGGAAAGTCAACCTCTTTACGCAGATGTGATAAGAAATCAGTTGAGAACACCTGTACTGACCAGCTGTCTAAACAAAACCACGTGTCAACTTTATAATCCATCAGTCTGCAGAATGTTCCAGCGAGAAATCTGTCTGAAATCTGCCAGCACACGGGGTAAAGGGTTATCCAGCTACGTCAGATGTTGTGATAGATGCAGCTCTGCTAACGCTGCTTAACGGCAAACATTTTCCACTTTTCTGAGGCTTTTGCTCGTGGTTTGCATGCCCTCCAGAAACAGACTGCACAGCCTGTAGTTTTTATTTAAGTGAATATTGATTTTTGTGAGGAATGCTAACAATGCTAATGTGTCTGATTGAGGTTACAGTAAAGGACTTTTTTTTTCCCTCCAGACTGTGACAAGTAATGTAACATTATTGGCCGAGTCTCTGACGCACAGTCTTTGATGTAAAGTTTCAGATTTAGCTTCATAAATTATGCATGAGCTCACTGGAAATGTGCTAGAAAACTGCACAGAGCATCTGTTATGTTAACCAGCAACAGCAAACAGGAAACGTCAGCATACAGCTTTAATAAGACATTTCGAGCATCTATACTGAAGCTTCACAGTGTGGTTCCATGTGTTTTTCTTAACGTCCGTATCTCCTTAACTGCTCTGTCCTGTGTGTTTTGCCTTTTGTGGTTTTCAGAGTTGACAAGTGAACTGAAGGTGAAGCCTCCAGGCAGAAGCCAAATAGGTACGTTAAGAGAGACCCTTCAATGCTCATATCCTCCTTTGTGAATCTGTTTTTCTTCCTCATCCACCCCCATCATGAATCAGCTCTGTTTATGCCCGGCTGTATGAAAGACACAAGGCACATGTCCACCATAACTGTACGCCTGCATCTCTCTCTGCCTCCCTTTGTCCTTCCCCTCCCCCAGGGGGCTAGATCCCTGTCAGCCACCCTCTTCCCTCTTCTCACCCATGCCTCCAGGCCTCCAGACAATACACAGAGCAGATTATGGGTGTGTGCACCTGTGTGTCCCTGTATGTGTTTAGTATCTTTTTCCCACATGTGTGCAGTTTTCCTTTGTGACAAGAATTGGCCACGGCTGTATGGGGTGAGACGCTAGCACTGCTGCAAAGACAGCATGCCTCAACATATTTGGCTCATAGCTGATGTTTGCAGACCGTTTGCGCTGTCTGGATATAGCGATGCAGAGACAGGCACCATTTTGTCACAGCGAATTAGAGACAGATCAGGCAAAGAGGAGTCAAAAAGCTGTGTGAATTTGTGTGTGCTTGTAGAGAGTAAGCAGGGAGTCGTGCTTGGCTGCATTACTCAGCCATTAGCCCTCATCTCCTTTTCCAGGACAGGTTATCCCCCGATCCATCAATACAGCACGGCCCCCTGTTCTCCTCCCACCCTGACAAATTGATCCATCCCCATTTGCTTTTCCTGCTCTCATTTTTCCCTCGCCAGCCCAGCGGGGGTGTCCACTTACAGACTTTGCTGAGAACAAGCGAGACGTAGAGCCAGGAACAGAGAGAGAGAGAGAGAGAGAGAGAGAGGAAGAGGTGGAAGGAGAGAGGTAATGAGTGGTAGCAAGGAGAGCGATTAAGGAGGAAAAGACAAGGCGGCAGGATGCAGTCAGCTGCAGACATGGAGGAGGGGAGAGGAGCATGGAAGGGTATTAAGATCACATTAGGTACTGTAGTCTATAGTTAGCATATGAGCTCAACCTGGGTGTGGTGATGGGTGACAGCAAACCTGAGACTGATCAGTCCTTGGAGGATCCAATCATGGAAGACGGAGGGTTGAGGAGATAGAAGGGAGGGAAGAGATACTAGAAAAAGAAAATCACAGATGAAAAGGACTTGGTGCGATGAGAGAGAAGTCATACAGACAGAAAAATAACGTGACAAAGGACGAGTGGTTGGAGAGAAAGCTAGAGCAAAGGAAAAATGTAGGTCATAAAGCAGTAAGATGTATCAGCTTCAACCTCAAACCCAAAGCTTTTATCAATGTTTGAAGCACACTATTACATTTAAGCCTCATATGGATTCCAGGCTTTATAGTTTCACCTCCAGGACTCACCAAACCTTCCTCCACCCTTTGGGATTCTCCTACCCAGCAAGCCTGACCTATTTCTATGGGCGGAGGCATCACTGCCGGCCTCTGTGGATGTAATCTCCTTCTCCTCTAGCAAGCTCCAGCTCAGTCAGCCCTGAGGTTGCTGCACTGACTTTTCATCCACTCTTTACTCTCCTCTGGGGAATTTTGCTGGAATGAAATAGTGCAAAGTTTGTCTACAGAAGCAAAAAAAAAAAAAAAGACTTTAAGCAGCACACTGCATTAAAGTTGACCTTGACACATTGAAGTTCACGTGGAGGGGAGACCTCAAGTCATAGTGTTTTATCTCTTGGGAACATTGCTTCAATCAGCACTAGCTGATATTATAGAATTTAGCCAGTGGACTGTTTTCATGAGAGAATATATCAGATTGCAAGGACTAACTTTATGGACAGTGTGTCATGTACCTGTGCTGCAGTGTGACTGTGTGCCTTACTGGAAGCAGTAAAGGAGGATTTAACTCAAAACACTGATAAGTGATCAGAGCTCGCTAGTTGCTTCTCTGTTGCTTATGCATGTACACACAGATGATCAATTTATCCTTTAATTCATCTTTATAGTGTGAAGTGTTGCTTTTTTCTGGTTCATATTAAAGTTCATTGAATATCTTTGCACTTTGGACAAAAAAACAGTTTGAGCATCTTGTTTGTAGTGGGAATTTTTGGGAATCTTTCACATCTGTTGACATGGCTGTTGACATGGCCGTTGGTTAGCTGTGGTGCTAAACTACCGTTTCAAGAATTTGAATCAGTCTCTAACACAGTGTGAGAAATTCATTCACGTAAACGATACATTTTTGTAGCATGAATCTTGCAAAATATGACGGTGCTTTATGATAAAGAATTAATATTGATATCGCCCAGTTGGAGCCTGCCAATTGATTCCCTTTTCCATATGTGTGTGTCATCCCCACCTAATGCCTGGAGCAGCTCTAAAGCCACTGCACTGTACTGTTTTTTAGTCCACAGGTTCTCCTCATCAGACTTTGAAGGGAATCTGGTGATTTTCCAAATACTCAGACATGGTCTCATTACCTACTTTCATATCTAACTGAGTGGATCGCAGCTTAAGTACTGTATGATCTGCGCCATTCATGAGTTGTTCCTCTGTGGTCATATGTGCTGAGGATTAGAGCTGGTGTGGCCCAACGAAGGCTCAGCTTTGCATATAGGGATGAGATTAACTATACTGTCTCTATGGTAATGCATAGAGACATGTGTGTATATGCTCTGTATGGTTTATGGTCGATTATAAGAGAAATATATATTTGTGCTCATTTTGTTGAACACTGTAAATTGTGGAAAAAGCACCCCCACAGGGATGTTTATACTTAACACTTGTGCTTCTGGTCTCTGTGTCAGAGTTACAGGAGGAAGAGGAGCTCCTGGGGGCCAGGTGTCAGCACATGGAAAAACATCTGGCCGAGCGGGAGCGCACCTTAGGGGAGCTTCGTAAGGAGCTGAGTCACAAAGGGGTTTTGGTGGGAGCCCTCAGAGCCAATCTCAAGGAAAAGGAGCGCCATTTCCTGGAGGAGCTCAAACGCCGCAGCCACTGTTCCACCATCCTTAACACTGAGCTACAGAAACAAACCGAGGCAGCAGCATACCTCTCGTTCCAGCTGCACGCTGCCAGGCAGAAACTGCACCACCAGCGGATGCAGCAGAGGCAGTTACTCCTCGCCAGCGCCAACAGTCAGGGGGCCCAGTATGGTGCCGAGCAGAACTCTGGTTCTCCACAGATGCCGTCAGGAGCCTCACCTTCCTCTCCTGTGGTTAAACCCAAGCGCAAGAGTGCTCGGGCCTCTTCGAGAGTGGAGCGGTCACGGGAGTGTGTGCCCATTGAGAAAGTGCTGGGCCCTGCAGAGCCCACAGCGATGCCGGACCCTGCGCTCTTCCTCCACCCTCGAAGGCACAGGGCTCGCTCCAGGCAAGCTGTGGCACAAAGACAGCCTCCACTGGGCCTGGAGAAGGAGGATGAAGAGGATGGAGGTGGGGAAGGGCCCGTGGAGCCGCAGGATGAAGCTGCCAGACTCATATCTTCAACTGCAGCGCCCCCTGCTGCTGAGACGAAGGCAGATTAGTACTACTGTGACCTCCGCTTTTCAGTTTTATCACTGTATGATTATCTTCTGTCAGACTGTTAATGCTGTTAACTGTTGTTCTGCACCTTGACCGAATTGATATTGAGACTGGTTTTAGCTATTTACCTATATTACACTTATTATAGACACTTTTTTAATATGGACTTTGATATAACCTTAAATAACTTGCAGAGCAAAACTCAGTCAGTGTCACTTTAAGTCAGTCGTAAATGAAGTCAGATAAATTATCTGTTTACACTGGTGCCACAGTATACTGTGGGGCCTTATCTCCGAGCTACCCCTTTGTGGATTCATGGTGATGGTGAGTTTAATGATGGTAGCCGCCATTTTAGGTGGACCGGGAGCACAGCTGTGTGGCCCAACCAACTGTGACCTTTCAAGGCCAACCATAAATCAACCATGTGACCAAACGTTTGTGTGGCCCCTGACTGAGTCACAGCTGAAAATATCTGAAGTGGTGTGCACGTCTGTGTGAGTCCTCCATGTGAAGACATATACGGTGAAAGGAAGTGTGCTCCAGTTACTTTGAGGGAAAAAATAATAATTTAGAGACAATATAATTGCACTTGTTGCCCGAATTTTAATCCATGACCCTGCAAATCTCTGTTTGGTTTTACAGTCCATCCATTATATCTATGTTACACTTTATACTTTAGAAAATATTCACATCTGATTTGCTGAAAAGTGTCTGTGCAACTGATTTTTAGGACCCTGAAAACATAACTGCAGTGTTGTGTTGAAATGCCCCATTTGTGTTACCTTTAACTAGAACCCGAAACATCAGCCAGTTATCTCTGCAACAACTGACCATATGCTAACGTAAGCCCTGACCCCAGACAGAGGAAACACTGTTTGAAGGGGAGATAGACTTTGACATGCGACCTGTCAGTGGTTGAACCTGTTTCAAACCAGTGTGCAAGGTATTAACTGCAACAAAAATAATGAGGCTTTAATTATGTTTCCCGGGTGCAAATAAGTTAAGCATGGATGGAATTAACTAAAAACAAACTTCAGAAATAGATCACAATTTGACCTCTAATCCCGCTAATTGTTATTAATTAGTTAAACGTTTTTATACATCCAAAAGGAGAACCCACACAATGTTACAGACCACACACACACGGGGCATCAAAAATATAAATACATATAATAAGAAAACTTTATTAAAACAATGAAGTCTTCACATTTCGCTTACAAAACAAACGTGTTGCTGATTATCTTAAGAATACATTGTAATTTGTGGTTAAAGAGAATTAACTTCAAACTGCAGTGTTTGCTGTTTGATGAATGCCTGTTCGAGGTGGAGGACAGACCAGGCAGCAGAACTGTTGGCAAACTTTGTGTCTTGGAGTAAACAACACAATATTTAGTGTTTATGTGATTAGTGATTTCTGTTTGAGGCTGTGGTGTTGGGCTTTCTTTTCACCTCAGGAAAAACTGACACCCAAGGGCCAGAGGTGTGTTTTTAACTGAGGTGTGGTCTGATTAGGGAGATGGGCTGTTTGCAGTGTGTTTGTTTTTCTATTTTACTGAAATTCCCAAAGTAGCTGTGACAAACTGCACACAGAGACAGCGACTGTATACTGTACATGACCAGACGACAGGCTCAGCAGGAAGCGTGCGTCCTCTGTCATCAAAACACGTGCACATGGTGGCCCCTAGCGTAACAAGCAGCAAATAGCATCTTGAAAAAAAAAAAAAGCAGCAAAAGATAGGTCACTTTAATTAACTATATTTTAATGTAGAACTCCCTTTTTTGTTATTTCTTTGTTGTTGTTACTGTAATTGCTGCCTTATGATAGAGGAGGCGTGGACATAAGAGATGCAGTGTGGAAACTTAAGACATTTCTTTACTAAAGTACTGTGTCCTTTTGTTTCAGAAACACTTTTATAAGACTCTTTGGGATTTGCATATAAAGGTTTACTGTGTGTAACGTGACACTTCAGTTATTTTTGATTCAAAGTCGTGTCACAGTCGGTGCGAGCCACGACATAACTGAGCATCAGTAGCTGCGGTCTTTAAAATGAGCCTTCCTGTAGGAATGAATTAAATTGTGATTAGCTGCTGTGAGGCTTTTCCCTCCTTCTGCAGCTTCTGGTTAGAAGTTTAGCATTAAGTTTTCCCAGTATATCTTCAATAAAGCAATATATCAATATATTTATATATTATTAGTAGGTCACGTCAGCTGGGTTAAGAACACTCGAGGTGTTAAAATAGATTTTATGATTAACTTTGTATTTTGTAATTGTTGAGCTCAGTATGTTTTGCTTAATATTTTTCTGAACTGTCTAATGGATTTGTTTAATTTGACAAAGTTCTGTTGTCCCTGAATCTCTACGTGAGTAATTGCTATGTTATGGTTTATAGGAAGCATATCAAGTGAGGAATGGATCGACATGGGACGCAGCATTAAGCAAATGGGCATATTATTATGCCACATGAGACTGTCGGGATGAAAACAAACTAAACCTGTTTTCTTTTTTAGCAAAAATGCAAATGAAACAAGGGTTTTCATTCACCTCTCAGCTGGTAAGCCATTAGCATGACTGTGTGCACTATTCTTCCTCAAGTTTTATGAGGCAATAGGGGATAAAAGTACAACGCTGTCTTGTTGAGAACTGTTTCCCCCCTAACAGGAGTCCTGAACTTAGACTGTTAGACTTCATGTCTTCATCCCTCCATGTTCATCCAAACGAAGCGGCAGGTAGATTCAACTCTCCAACCACCTTTCATAATCAACTTAACATCCTGCATACAACATCATAGTACCATCTCACATTTTAGGTGATGTATACTCTGGTATTATGTAACAACTGGGACAGTTAATCAAAAAACTGCTTGTCTGCATTGAGGTAAAATGCTAATGAGCCAAAGAGGCCCACCACTAAAGTTAACATAAAGACAAATGGTGCGACGCCTTAATGAAGATGTCTTTTCATCAGTACTTCAGCTGAAGATAGGAAATCCTCACCGCCTGATTTGCTTTTCCTACCTTACAGAGCATACAACCAGTAAATCTCACATCACTCAAAACATAGCAAGAGAGTAGATAATTTACGCAACACCCACAGGGAAATGTCTTCCATCTCTCTCAACGCCTATATAATAACCCTAATCCTCATGATAATAATGATAAGAAATGTCAGCAGCAGCGTTGTCTCCAGTCCTGGTTGGAGGAACATTTCAGTGGACTACATGTGGCACCACCAAGCATCTTGTTTGACATGTGACGTGGTCTCCTGCAATAATGCTGCGTGGTACTCAGCATGGAGATGTTGCTCTGGGTTGTATGGTTTGATCCTCGGGTGAGCATAAATTACTGACTGATTACCGCATATACTGTGTTAGCTTCCTATAGTGATCTGCTGTACACATAACTGGAATAAAATGAAAGATTGTCTAGTCTGCTGCCTGCTCCTTATTGCTGCTTGAAAGTTCATCAGATAGAAGAACCTCATTTGAAAGAAACTGAATACATTTCCAGGTGATTAAATGGTTAATCTGTTTATTTTTTTAATCACTTTGATGGATGAGGAGCCAAAAGTTCATGTTGTTGGAGTCTATACTATAATAACAACAGATGTTATTATGTAATATATATGAGATAATACATAGTTATTTGTACCTAGACTTATTTCATTGAGATCTTTCCTTCTGTCTGTTCTGTCTCTTTTACATGACTTATCTACTGTAATTCAGTATGAATGATAAAATATTAGTCAGGCCATTTAGATATGTACAGTTTAAGACTCCATAATGATAAAAATAAAATGCGTTGGATCCTTCTAGGAAAGCAGGATTTTTTCTAAGAGACGCCTAATATGGTCATTTGCACCTTGCAGAGTTTCTTACTTATAACTTTAAGAAAAGTACATTTCAGGCAAAACCTGTTCACCCCATCTGAACACACACCTGCACTAGTCTCTTCGTATCCTACCTCACTTTCCTGCACCATATCCTGTTTGACTACTTGCACCTTACAACATGCATATCCTGTATGCATAAATATCCTCAGGGACCCACAAACTGCCTTTACTGGTGCTGTTGCATTTCCTCTGATGAAAGACAAGAAAATCTCTCTTATCTTAACTATTAGAAGACATAAAGATCTCAAAGTGAGTTCTGCTATCTTGATACGATATATTGAGGAGGGTCCCACTGCTGTGTCCAGATGTTATGTTGCATATCCATGAATTGATGCGTTTGATCATATTAGCACACAGCAAATCTAGATCTAGTTAAGAGCAGGAGGAACAGGGGCCCTAGAGTCCCCAAGCAGGTTTTATCCATAATTTGGTCAAGTATGAGTTGTGAGCAGGCCACTGCTGTATTCCTGTCAATGAGCAGTGTGAAGGTGACTGACAGGAGCTGATGACATCTGTCCAACCTGTCAAATATCAGTTCAGTCAAACTAATATTTGCTTGAGATTTTGAAAACAGTTTAGTGACAATTTGTCCCTCCACTTAGCCATTATTCCTAGTTTATCTCCAGTGCAAAAGACACTGTCTACAAAAAATCGTTTCAAAGAGGAGTTTGTAAAAAGCGATTTGTCGCATTTGGCTTTCCGTAGCGCCACGCTTAGTGGGTGGAGAAGTGCAACGCAAAGGCAAAGAGGTCAAGAGGAGGGGAGGAGAAAACCACGTGTGATCACCACCATGTACAGCACTGTCCTTCCTCGGTAGACTTGTTTTTGTAAGCTTGTACCCTTCGCATGTAGCCAGCTAGCCTGCGTTAGCCGAAGAAGCAGATTTTTTGTATTTCTTTTACAGACTCGCATATTCAAGCAACACTGCTGGGGGATTTTTTTGGCACACTGACTGCCGACCATGGTGAGCAAGACAGATGACATCCCGGCGTCAGTGCCCAACTGTAATCCGGTTGATCTTGCGGAAGCCGGGGATGGAGCCCAGGACAGCAAAGACACCAGCAAGACGAGTCTGAAGGACTCCTGCGGTTGTGGTGAGACTCTGCAGCAGCCTGACCCATTCATGTCTGCTGTTAAAAAACCTAAAGTGCACAATAAATACACGGATTACGCCTACCAGTACAGCGTCATATAGCCAGCATCACTGTGCATTTACTGTTTTCAGTGTGGTTTATTAAATGTTTTGTTGTCTTTGTCTCTGCATAGCATCCACTAACATTTATCTTCATGCCTCTTTAAGTGCCTAAAAAGTCCTCAAACCCAAGGTGGTGGTCTGTCTGTGGGGTTTACCCCCTCCTCCTCCCTACCATCTCCTTCGTAGCCTCTGCAAGTCTAGTGAGTCCCCCTGGCAGCATCTGCTAAATAAGTTAGCTGTCCGGGGTTAATGATGGGATGTATTTTGACTCATCTAAGCTAATTAGCACGCTGGCAGCCTCCACGTGATCAGATCAATGTCTATATCCATGCAGAGTTATAATAGTCATAACTTTTAGCATGTAGCTCAACTTGACACTGCAGGCACACAGTGCTAACCCAAACAGCCGGTATGCTAACATTAGCCACCTCAGCGAGTGTGCATCTAGTTAGCTCTGTGCCAAATCAGCTAACTAGCAAGTAGCCGGCGTGTCATGCCCAAAAGACGAGCACAATACACGGGTTTTTGTAAGTAAAACACAAGCCAGATACGTAGCACATGATTTGGGCATTTAGTACAATGCAGCAGGTTGTATTGTGCTCACTCGTATTGACGCACATGTTCGGTAACAGCATGTCAGAGGACTGAACTGAAGGTCACCTTCAGTGGAGGCGCACACTGCTCACATGAACACAGGGGGGTTCGCACACATGGTGTACTTTATAACGAAGGGACATATGTCCGACAAGCTATGTGATATATGCATTCCCTCGTTTTTACGTTTTTAAAATGAACTTTTGAGATGACAGTTGAATGAAGTGCCCAGCGGTCCGTGATAACACTCCAAGTGGTCCTCCTCTTCCCCCCGCCGCGGAAGATTACGTCGAGTGTCCCTACTCGACCGGGAAGCGGAAGCTGGTTGTCGTAGAAAAAGTCATGATGGTGCGTGCACTGTGAGAGGGAAGGTTACGCTAATAATACATGAACAGACCTGTAAGCTGGTGAGTATACTGTGAGATAAAAGGAAGTGGTTGTGGCTCGCAGCGTTCTGTTTTCGGCGGAGAAGGATTAAACGGAGACGTGGACTGTCAGCCGGTGAAATTAACGTTACACAATATAGAGAGCACCAAAAGTCACTGCTGCAGCCCGTCTCTGTGCCACATGTGGGACCTTGAATTTTCTCTGCCTGTGTCATTTCATCGGGAAAGTCAGGAGAGAGTGCTGACTGCTGTAGCTGTCAGGAGATGAACTTATGCAGCTTTATGGATGAACCTCTGTGCTGGTTGCATGCTATTCCTCCGGTTATTTGGCTGGATGATGACTTGGGCATGTGCTGTCCAGTCTTTCAGCTCTTCCACGAGCCCACATGGAGCAGTGGATGCTGCATTTTAGAGCTGAAACAGTGATTAGAACCTATTTGGATAATTGCAAAGTCACATTATCTGGTTCCTGCTTGTCTTTGTCTTTATTTGTTTAGTATTTATTGTCTTTGTTCTGAGCTGTATGTCAGTTCATGTGTTACAACATCGAGATGAATGAAAAAACAGTCTAAATCCTGCTGTATGTACAGACCTTTGGCTAATAAAGCCAGTCATGATTCTTCTGAGTATTTAATGGCTGAGGAGAATAAACTGCAGACCTTTAGAAGAAAAAAGTATAATTTAATGTAGAGGAATTTTGTTTTTCCTGTTCCACAGTAATCATCTCATTTTTTAGTCTTAAATTGTCTGTCACAAATTCCTTCATTCCAAGATGTAATTGTAAAATGGCTCCTTTTGTTTGATCAGCAGGTGAAAACTCAAAGATACTTAATTGGCACTGATATGAAATTGAGCAAGGGAGCAGGTGATCATATTTGAGAAACTGAAACTAGAGGATTTGTGCCTTTTTCATTTGAATGCTTTGAATCAATCAATCAAGTTTTCATTTTCATTTGGATGAACTTAAATGTATTTTACCTCTAAATTGTATAATAAAGCTGTAGCCTCGCATGCTCTCATGGCATTTTATGTCGAGTTGAGGAATGTTTTTGTTATTCATTGCTGGCCAGTATTGATTCATTGATATTGCTCATTCAGACGCATGTCTCAGGGTCTGTCTGTCCATCAGGAGGTTCCCTCCTTGTTCTGCAGCAAACCCGATTACAGACAGACCTTGTCTGTTGTTGTTGTTGTTGTTGTTGTTTTCAGGGTTGTCTGGCTGGTTAATGCTGCCATGGCAGCAGCCAGTGTCCCACCGAGTGGGACTGGCTGGCAGCTGGATTTATTTTTTTGTTGTTATCAAGAGAAGTAGGCTGAGGTAACAAACTGAAAGAGATTTTCTGAACTATCACCATGAGTTTGCGGTTTGACTCAGAGAGGTTTAATGGGTCAGTTACAGTGTAAACCTGGCGTAAAGCTGACACAAGTGTTTTGTTGGGTCTGTTTTGGGGCTTTCTTCTGTCGTTATCTGTTTGATGTCCTTGTTTCAGTGATTCCTTACATCACCCCTGGAGGTAACTGTGCAGCCCCATTTGTGTGTGTGTGTGTGTGTGTGTGTGTGTGTGTGTGTGTGTGTGTGTGTGTGTGTGTGTGTGTGTGTGTGTGTGTGTGTGTGTGGTGGGGGGGGGGGTCGTGACAGTGTTCACCTCACGGTTTAATGATTTTGGTGAAAAAGTCTATCAGATCTGTTGTTTTGTGTAAAGTTTTTAACTCTTGTCAACATTAGTGTTTTCAGAGGTGAGGTACTCACAGGGAGTTGGTCTCTTGATCTCTCAATAATTTCCATCAGCCCGATACAACCAAATGTTACAGGGGTAGAAACTGTATGTAAATCTCTAATTGTTCCTTAAAAATCTTGATTTACACCTTTCAATAAAAAACAACACAGACAGCTACAGGACATGACGTTTTTGCTTGTCTAGCCCATCATGTCTTTAATGAGTTACCATGAATGTTTCCTAATGAATACGCAAACTAGAAACGTCACATCTTGGGCAATCCTGCTTCTCCCATCACATGAGATTAAACTGCTGTGTCATCCTGTCATTCACCACCATCAAATCATTATGTCTCACCTCCTTATCTCACTTCAACAGGAAGTGCATGGAGGAAAAATCTCAGTGCCTCCTTATATCCACTTCCTTCCCCTTTAAACAATAGCAGACATGAGATTTGCCCAGTTTGCTGTTAAACTGTAGCCTCTCCTCTCTCTTCACCCCCCATTCCCTTCTGAACTTTCTGAGCCTTCATTACTGAGGGACAAATTGGGTCAGTTTTGCAACACATGGGCTGCTGGATTGCCTCATCAATCACAGTGCTCCTGGTACTTTGTCCTCCTGCTCCTAAATGAATGAACGCTACGAGCTGACAACTTAAAGCCACTTTACTTGATATTCCTCATTAAATAGCACCTTCCCACTTAATTGCTTTATAACTGATCTGCGGTTTGTTGGAGTTAAAAGAGAGGTAAAGTAAAAAGACAGTCTCGAAAGATCACTGAAGTATGGCAATTAAAGTATTTGCCTATTAAAGTGGCTATAATCTATATTTCATTAGTTTGTTGTTTTGAAGCCGTCTTGAATTTTTGGAGCCAGAAGTGACCATATTTGGACCAGAGGATGGAGCTGGGGACGATACGCATGGCGATACTTCTATCCTGATTGGATCTGACTGACAACACGAGGACACGCTGCGGTAGCGACTTGTCAATAACAAGGCAGCCACGCCCGAACGCATACCCTGATTTATTGTCCGGTTTGCTTCTGAATGAGACCATAATTTACAAAACACACATCCTGCTGTGTTGAAGAAGACTTGAAACAAGTGATTGAGACCGTAAACTCATTAAGGGATTGTTTACTGAGGTCATAAATCAAGTGAGAAATTGGGTAATTTTCTCATAAGCTTACACACAGTCAGACTTCTTTTTGCAGCCAGTGGAGTCGCCTCCTGCTGGTCATTAGTAAAACTGCAGGTTTTAAGCTACTTTGACATTGGCTTCACTTTCAGACCTGCAGGCTCCGTCCCCTCATTATGCTGTCTATGGTAGAGACCAAAACAGAGCTAAAGACAGCAAAATACTGGACTTGCATTGCCCAGGTGGCTGGTCACATGACTCCAAATGACTGATAATGTTTGTCTCTAACTTCTGCATTATGTAAATGAGCTGACAACTTAAAAGGTGACATGTCAGTGTCGCGTTAGTCAAAAAGAATCAGGTATTGCAGGTTTATGAAGGAGAATTACTTAAGTAGCTGTTGACATTGTCTCAATCTCTCAGACATTCAGAGCTCAGATCTGATAAGAAATGCCACGTTTCCATACTGATGCTGAAAACAAAGACGCTTAACACAGAGCCCGTATTGTGTTCTGGGGTGTAACATTATCAACTTGCATGTCTGCTGTGGAGCCGTTGTTTGTTGTTCAGAGCGTGGCCCCTCTCTCCTCCCCCCACTCCTCTACCATTTCAGTGCGTTCCTTCCCACCCGGGGCCCCACCCCTCCCTTTGGCCCCTTCTCTTCAGTAACCCTCACACTGTTTACCCTTGACAGTGAGCAAGGACACGCTGGCTGGCGGCAGTCGTGTCCCAGTGAGAGAAAACAGGTGTCGGGCATCCACATACTCAACCCGGCTCCTTTGAATTCAAGCACCCCAGAACTTAATGTTTATTCATATCGTTCCTCCTCACCTTCACTCTTGCCTTCTCAAGAAAAAGTGGGAAATATATAGCGTATGTAATGCATAGTTTGTATAATGAGTCCAGTTCTCTTCTAGCCGGCCCCTCTTTCATGAACTCAGATTTTACACATCATGTTTAGTTTATAATGATAATGAGTAACTGTCATTTCAGGTTGAATGTTTATAAAAGAGTTAAGAGCAGCTGGTGAATGTTACTAGCTAACTTTGCAGATGTTATTTGCCACAATCAGTCCTGAAAGTGAGCAATAATTCCCTCTTGTGAAGGCTGAAATTGTTCCTAATCAGCCCCTCAAGGCTTCTTGGCTGAACTCCCTCCAGTGTTGCAACAGTGTTGGTTTCAGCAGGTTGGTGTTGGAAATTAGATGCTTTTAGTCCAGATTAGCTGAAAAGAACTGCTGGTTACTCATTGTTTAATGTCTTGGTACAATCATTTGTACAATCATTGGAGTTTCAGCTTTCTTCTGACAGCTTGTCCAGTAGATGATTGATGAAGGTCTTCAGCCTTTCGCCCATATTCTGTTTGTGATGAATTCACTGATATTGGAATCAAACCACCACGGCACAAGTACTGTATCCGAGCTCTGCTCACCCGTTCATGAATGTTTCATGGTAAGGTCATCCAGCCTGTGGGTCTGTGTGCTTTGTTGGTGACCTGGCTGCCTGGCAGTGTCTATGTGTTTTCATGTGGTAGGAAACAGTCTGCTGTTTGTGTTGTCAGGATGACTTACTCTGCATGACTGACTGTCTGAACTTGAACTTTAAATATAATTCAACTGAAAAACAAAAAAAAAATCCAATGTTAATAATAATGAGAATAATAGTAAGATTTATTTAATAGAGTATGCATGTTTTTTCTTTTCCTTTTTCTATATAAAATGTGGGAAGCGATTGCTGAAATGCGACCGTCCTCCTTTTTGAATGCTTCGTTCAGAGCTGTCAAATCCTCCATCACTACATGCTTAGCAGACCGATGACCTCTGTGTCTCATCCGTCGCAGGGCACAGTGCAGATACAGCCATGGTGAACGGTGACGGGGCTCATGGTCATGCGGAGGAGGCAGAGTCAAAGCAGGATGGCAACGGCGAGGCGGACGGAGGAGAGGAGTCTAACGAACAGGAAGTGATCGTGATCCAGGACACAGGCTTCACCGTTAAGATCCAGGCGCCTGGAACAGAGCCATTTGACTTGCAGGTAAGGATTGGTGCCTCACAAGCAGCTCATTGAGACAGGTGTTCAGACAGATGATGACACCACCTGAAAGAACTAAACTGTATATTTCTGCCATTTACCCTGTGACTGTCACCGGATCTAATACTGAAACTGACCTTCGTGGATCATGTGACATGGGAGTGGGTGCTGCTCCAGGGCTGTTTTTAGTTGGAACACTGTGTTACGCCGCAGTATGAGCATGACAGTGTTTTTGAAGCTGTACTTGGCTGCATCATGTCCTCTCCCTCCCTACCCGTCTGCACCAGGTGTCTCCCCAGGAAATGGTACAGGAGATCCATCAGGTGCTGATGGACCGCGAGGACACCTGCCACCGCACCTGCTTCTCCCTGCAGCTCGATGGAAACGTGCTGGACAACTTCGCTGAGCTCAAGTCCATCGAGGGCCTGCAGGAGGGCTCGCTGCTCAAAGTGGTGGAAGGTCAGACCCAGAGGCTTTTCTTCACACTCGGCTTTGTCTCACAGCTCTTGTGGTGCAAAGAGGCAAAATAGAGGCAATATGTTGCAGCTTACTTCATAATTAACAGAGGGCTGAATGATTTGATACTGTACTTAACTTCAAATAAGTAAAGTCAAAAGGCTGCAGATTGTAACCCTCTACACACTGAAGCAAACGTCAAGTGCTGCATAGATGTGTAGTGCTGCATTTCACTTCATCCTTGCTGGTGTGCAATGAAACTGTCTTTGACTAACCAGGCTGTGTGAAGACAAATATACCTTTTAATGAAGGCCAGACAGCGTTGACAGCTGAAACCCGCGAAACCTGAACATTTCTCAACATCAGCCACATGTAGCTGCAGGCAGCGACTAAAGCAAACTGAGTTATAGTTCATTTAAAGCATCCATTAGTCTGTTACTCGTCAAACCGCTCACCGCCTGCTAATCGTTTATTTTCTTTCTCTCCAGAGCCCTACACAGTACGCGAGGCCCGCATCCATGTGCGTCACATCAGAGACCTCCTGAAAAGCCTGGACCCCTCAGACGCCTACAATGGAGTGGACTGCAACTCCCTCTCCTTCCTCAGCATCTTCACTGATGGAGACCTCGGAGGTACGGCACTGTGTGAGACCTTTAGGTTGCCTGTGTGCTGTGTGTTCAGCCATCTGGAGCGTGCATTTCAATGTGTGTGTTTGTGTGTGTGCAGCGACATGCAGGTGGACTGCAGACTTTCACCACGCTTGTTTTTCTGTGACTGCAGATAGCGGCAAGCGGAAGAAGAAGGGCAACGAGCTGGAGCAGATTGACTGCACTCCCCCAGAGCACATCCTGCCCGGCAGCAAAGAGCGCCCCCTGGTGCCCCTCCAGCCACAGAACAAGGACTGGAAGGTGAGAAGCTGCCCTGTGTTGGGCCATTAATATTTTTGAAGTACTTGGAAACCATTTATAAAGAAAGCCAAACTCAACATGAAAGTTGTCAAATAAGAGAATGAATTTTAAAATTCTTTCCTTTGGCTTATTCAACACCCCCAACAGCCCATGCAGTGCCTGAAGGTTCTGACCATGAGCGGCTGGAACCCTCCGCCTGGAAACAGGAAGATGCACGGTGACCTCATGTACCTGTACATTGTGACTGTGGAGGAGCGCCATGTCAGCGTCACTGCCTCTACACGCGGCTTCTACCTCAACCAGTCAGTCAACATCCATCTCATGTCCATGTTTTCACTGCAGGGAACTCTTTGACATTAAGCTCCATAAACTTTTGATGTTTGTACAGTTTTTACACAATCAGCTGACCAGAAGTGCAAGAGTGCAAACTATTCAAACATTTCAATATAACAGACATACTTATATTTTGGGAAATCTGGGATTTTATTCAAGCTGTGTCACATTTGGTCGTCTGTCAGTGGCAATGTGCTGAAGGAAACTTCAGAGAGAAGATAAAACTTTAAATCTTTACCTCCTCCATGAACTTTTCTGCATAACGTTAGTGGTTCTTTACCTCGGAAGACAACAACTCCCATGATCCCACGCTACTTGAAGTACTGATAGAGATGCAGGCACAAGCAGTGGTGTATTAATAGTTTCAGGATCCTGGTTTTGGATTTGTTTTGGATGCCAGCGAGGACTTAGCAGTCAAATTAATGAGCTGTAATTGGATTGCATTGGAAAGTGGAATTGGTCTGTGGAGCAGGTTTATCTTTCTGTTTCTAACAACTTGATCACAGCCGTTTGAAGTTCCTCTCATACTGTCTGGTAGTTTCTAGTTGGACATTTGTTGGAGAAGTTTGAGAGAGCTACAGGAGAAGTACTTCCTATACAGATTTAAGTAGTCATTAAGGTTTAAAGTTAGTAGACAGTTAGTATTTGTTAGTTAGTATTTGTCACAAATAGCCATTATAACAAGCCATAATAATTTGAATAATGGTGATGTGTGTGTTCCAGATCTACTACCTACACCTTCAACCCTAAGCCAGCCAACCCCAGCTTCCTGAGCCATTCACTGGTGGAGCTGCTGAGCCAGATCAGCCCTGCCTTCAAGAAGAACTTCACTGCCCTGCAGAAGAAAAGGTATAAATGTCTCTTTCCCTCCACGTTAGCTCATGTTTCCCTACCCTTCATACTCAGTGTCTTTGTACTTGAGTATTCATCGTCCATCGTCTGTGTTTTTACTGCAGGGTCCAGAGACACCCGTTTGAGAGGATAGCCACGCCTTTCCAGGTGTACAGCTGGACAGCTCCGCAGGTAGACCACGCCATGGACTGCGTTCGAGCTGAGGACGCCTACACCTCCCGCCTGGGTTATGAGGAGCACATACCTGGACAGGTGAGCACAGCTGAAGGCAGCAGCACATCAGGCAGATGGATACTGTGGTATTTTTCCAATGTTGATAAGTGTTTTCGTGCTGATTTGTCTTCAGACCAGAGATTGGAACGAGGAGCTGCAGACCACCAGAGAGCTGCCCAGGAAGAACCTGCCTGAACGTCTGCTGAGGGAGAGGGCCATATTCAAGGTACAGCCCTCTGGTTTTTGTGTCCCGTAGTGTGAATCAGGTCATAGTGGCTTAACGTGTCAAAAAAGATGAGTCACAGTAGAGTGCAGATGATACAGAATCATTTTTTGTCCTGCAGGTCCACAGTGACTTTGCAGCAGCTGCCACTCGAGGCGCCATGGCAGTCATCGATGGCAATGTCATGGCCATCAACCCTGGTGAGGAGACACGCATGCAGATGTTCATCTGGAACAACATCTTCTTTAGCTTGGGCTTTGATGTGCGGGACCACTATCGTGAGCTGGGTGGGGATGCTGCTGCCCACGCCGCGCCCACCAATGACTTGAACGGGGTACGGGCTTACGGGGCAGTGGACGTGGAGGGTCTGTACACTCTGGGGACAGTAGTGGTGGACTACAGAGGCTACCGTGTCACTGCCCAGTCCATAATCCCTGGTATCCTGGAGCGTGAGCAGGAGCAGAGCGTCATCTACGGCTCCATTGACTTTGGAAAGACAGTTGTGTCTCACAGCAAATACCTGGAGCTGCTGGAGAAGACCAGCAGGCCACTGAAGGTCAGTAACACCACTATTGTCTCTATTATTTAACTTCACTTACTGCACAGTGCAAACATTTTGTCTTAATTGAGAAGTCTGGTGGTGTTCTTCATTTTTCTTATGGTCAAAAACTCCCATGAACAGACCAAATCCAATAATGGATTGATCCCACTATTTCCTGTGTAACCAAAGTCTGATATAACTTACCTCTCTGTGACCTGCATTCATATCCAAAAACAGTTTAGTCTCTAACTTCACACTGGGTGACATAATACACTACAGCGTCCATGTTCATGAGTTAATCCCACATACCTATCATGCTGCAGTAAATACTCACTAGAGCATTAAATGTGTATTAATACATACTGTGTATTTTGATCCTTTGTCTCTTAACATTTCCATGTACTGCATGTCGGTTGCAGGTCCAGAGGCACAATGTGCTGAACGAGAAAAACGAGACGGTGGAGCTGTGCTCCTCCGTCGAGTGTAAGGGCATCATTGGAAATGATGGCAGACACTATATTCTGGACCTTCTTCGCACCTTCCCCCCTGACCTCAACTTCCTGCCTGTGGATGGAGAGGAGCTGCCTCCAGAGAGTCAGCGTCAAGGCTTCCCCCGCCAGCACCGCCACCGCCTGGCTTGTCTACGCCAAGAGCTCATCGAGGCCTTTGTTGAGCACAGGTGTGTGTGCTTGTGTGTTTGTGTGATCACATTTCCATCGTCAGGAGAGTTTCTACATGTGTTCACCTGATTGTGTCCCTCCCCTCAGATATCTTCTCTTCATGAAGATGGCAGCGTTACAGCTCATGCAGCAGAAAGCAAACAAGGACACTAAAACTGACGCACTTGCCATCACAGAAACCTCTGAAACCCCCTCAGAGAGCAATGCTGACACGACGCAGACACAGACCACTGCATCAGAGTCTTCCAGTGCAACAGAGGCCTCCACGGACAACACAAGCCAGACAGACAACAGCACCTCTGCTGCCTCAGAGGCAGCGACTGACGGTGAAGAGAGCTCCTCGAAGCCCACCACAAACGGGCCTCTTGACCTCACAACCACCCAGAACGGGGAATGCAAGAGCCCACTGGAGGGTAAGGAGCTTGAGGAAAGTATTCCAGGATTAGCTCAGGCCAAAGAGCTGGCGGAGACCTTAGTTGCCGAAGACGGATCTTGTATTGGTATGTCCAAACAATACCCCAAAGCAATATGGCCAGGGCGGCGCGGGGGGGGGGGGGGGGGGGGGGGGCTACTCTGGTGGATAGTGGTGTAGAAAAAGTAGTGCTTATTAGGGCACTAGTATTTAACCAAAAATAGTTGTCTTAATGCTGCGAATGTCAGAGAAAATGTGTGTGTGTGTGTGTGTGTGTGTGTGTGTGTGTGTGTGTGTGTGTGTGTGTGTGTGTGTGTGTGTGTGTGTGTGTGTGTGTGTGTGTGTGTGTGTGTGTGTGTGTGTGTGTGTGTGTGTGTGTGTGTGTGTGTGTGTGTGCGCGCGCGTGTGCGTGCGTGTGTGTGTGTGTGCGCGCGCGTCCATAGCATTACAACAGTTGCGTTCTCACACAGTCAGGTCCTGGTTTGTCGTGGCTTCTTCCCACCAGACTAGCTGTCCCTGCTCAGCCCCCCCATCAGCCCGTCACTCACTGTCCCAGCCTGTGGTGCCTTTGCTGTGGGATTTGATCCAATAAACAGACTTATCATTTGCTTTATCCATTAATCCAAATGTGTTTTAGAATGCAGAAATAATCCCGTGTTGGTTGATTTGTGTGATGCGCCATTGATCCTAAATCAAAGGGTAATCTGCTTGTCAAACAGTGAGCTGATCTGTGGTGTTTGTAGTCGGTTGTCTACAGCTTTGAAATGATGGTGGTGTACTCGATTCAGGCCATGTCTACAATAAGCTCATCCGACCACTATGTTATGACTGAAGCTGTCTTGACTTACAACATCAGTGATGCTGTCTGTACTGTGTGATCAGCTGTATTGACTCATTAACTCTTACTGTTAATGTGCTCGGTCTCTGTCAAACAAGACAAAGAAGAAATTGAAAAAGTGATGACACAGTTTACCCCAAACAGACTAAAAGGAGCACTTTTGAACAGCAGTTTCTGGGAGGACTCTGGCTTAATGTGGACGTGGTTTAAAGTGTCAAACATGACGTGTCTGTCGCCATTACTTTAACATTTTTGCATCTGCATCCTCATCACAAACAGACCCCAAAAGCCGTGAAGTGGTCCTCAATGCCTGCAAGGCAGTGGGCTCCATCAGCAACACATCTTTTGACATTCGATTCAACCCGGACATCTTCTCCCCTGGTAAGCACGACGAGGACGATTCATCTTATGTGGAAGCTTGACAGTCGCTTTACAGTGTGTGATCAATGGAAGCTATATATAACCAACGATTTTACTGATATTGAAATGAGCTGTAGCCAGAAAAGAGGAGGCATTCAAGAACCCTCATAGGTTTAGGATATTATATGAGGAAAACCAAATGTCAAAACACTCATTTTAGACCAGTGTTTGGTGTCATGTAAAGTGCTAGTGTTAGCAAATACTGGCTGAAACTATCCCGTATTTACAGTGTGTCTTTAAAAAACTATGAAACTGCAGTGTATAATCTTAGAAAATAATTAAACTGTTACCCCTTTAATTGAAGAGCAGCCAAGATAAGTGTAGTACTTCATCCATTTTCACTCCCTGAGCTGTCGGCGCCTACTTTCCTTCTTGACTGTAATTATTTTTAGCACATTTGGCTCCAGATTATTTTTGGAGCAGTGTGAGAATGACACTTATTCGTAGGAAAATATAAGCCCAGAAACGATTGTGTGTGTGTGTGTGTGTGTGTGTGTGTGTGTGTGTGTGTGTGTGTGTGTGTGTGTGTGTGTGTGTGTGTGTGTGTGTGTGTGTGTGTGTGTGTGTGTGTGTGTGTGTGTGTGTGTGTGTGTGTGTGTGTGTGTGTGTGTGTGTGTGTGTGTGTGTGTGTGTGTTGTTGAACCAGGAGTACGTTTCCCAGACGACAGCACAGATGACGTCCAGAAGCAGAAGCAGCTTCTCAAAGATGCTGCAGCCTTCCTGGTGTCCTGTCAGATCCCATCACTGGTGAGTGACACGGATCCAGATCAAGCAGGGGTTGAGTTTTCCATTTGTGCATCTGAGTTTAAAGCCGTGTATGCGTGTTTGTTTGGTGACCAGGTTAAAGACTGTTTGGACCATAGCGCGCTGCCC
This sequence comes from Chaetodon trifascialis, assembly GCF_039877785.1. Taxonomy (NCBI): domain Eukaryota; kingdom Metazoa; phylum Chordata; class Actinopteri; order Chaetodontiformes; family Chaetodontidae; genus Chaetodon; species Chaetodon trifascialis. Next base: position 17,103,325 of record NC_092064.1, read on the forward strand.
ATGGATGGAGCCACACTGACCGAGGCCTTGCACCAGAGAGGCATCAACGTCCGCTATTTAGGCTCCGTTCTGGAGTTTGTGGACAAGACCCCTGCCAAAGCCCAGCTGGAGCACTTCTATGTGAGCCATGACTCCAACCACCACCATCACATACTTTTGCCTCATGTATTTTGTCATTCTAATATTTTCTTTTCCAAACCTTTAGAGAATAGGAATCAGTGAGCTGATCACCAGATGCGCAAAACATATCTTCAAGACATACCTCCAGGTTGGTAACACTCAACATGCATCTTCTAGCCTGTTTAAAATAAAAACCCAATTTATTTTGATGTTCACATCTCAAGTTGAAGTACACATATTCAGCATTGACTAGCTGCTTGTTAGCATGCATATTGGTAGCATATTGGTTCTTGATTGGCCGTGATAAAGCACTTATTAACGCCCTATTCTGGGGGTGAAGGCTATTAAGGTTTAGGTTATTAAGATCTTAATTCATGTACAGCAAGTAATTTGTAGGGTATCAGGGGAAAATCTTAGTTAATGGCTTTGTAGTTGGAGAATATGGCATTATCACATGCTTTCTAATGACTGATAAAGAGCCAATATGCTGCTATCATGCATGCTAATAAGCAGCTACTTATTGTGAATACGTGTACCTTAGTATAAAAGTGTTTGCAATTTGATTTTGTATTTTCTTATCTTCGTAGGGTGTGGAGTTGTCTGCCCTGTCTGCTGCTGTAAGCCATTTCCTAAACTGCTTCCTGAGCTCCTTCCCCGACGCTGTTGCCCACCTGCCTCCCGACGAGCTGGTGTCGCGCCGCAAAAGCCGCAAACGTCGCAACAGGGTCCCCGGCGGCGGTGACAACACGGCGTGGGCCAGCCTGACGCCCAACGAGTTGTGGAAGAACATCGCCTCAGAGGCCCAGAGCTATTATCACTTCACCATACAGTGGTGAGGGCCCCCATCTGTTGGTGTGAAACAAGTGTTCGAGCTCTTTTTTTTCCATTTTTCCATTTTGTGTGTTTATTTGTTCAAATAACCTGTCTTGAAATGCTTTGTTGTTCAGTGAAAGTGTGGACCAGGTGGTGGAGAAATACGGCCTCCAGAAAACCACTCTGCTCAGAGAGATTTCAATCAAAACTGGCATCCAGGTGAGGCTCATTTTGCCTATCGTGACTTCCCGACACCTCTAAACCAAATGTCCTTTATGATTTTTCCTTCACACTTTTCATTTGCCTTCTAGATCCTGATAAAGGAGTATAACTTTGACAGCCGCCACAAGCCTGCCTTCACGGAGGAGGACATCCTGAATATTTTCCCTGTTGTAAAGCATGTGAACCCCAAAGCCTCAGATGCCTTCCACTTCTTCCAGAGTGGACAGGCCAAAGTGCAGCAAGGTGAGACGTGTCAACTAAATGTTTACAGACCTGAACACGTGGAGGTTTTGGAATGAAAATCTTCACTTTCAGACCTCTTATCGCTAGCTTTGATTAAATGTATCCATCTACTCTTCCTTTTCATGTCCAGGTTTCCTGAAGGAGGGCTGTGAGCTGATTAACGAGGCTCTGAACCTCTTCAACAATGTATATGGAGCCATGCATGTAGAGATCTGTGCCTGCTTACGCCTGCTGGCACGCCTTAATTACATCATGGGAGATCACCCTGAGGTCAGCAGAAATATGGCAACTCCTACTTTAATTTGTACTCGAGCACCATATTGATTATTTTGTTGTTGTTGCTCAATGATATTTGTTCCCACAGGCTCTCAGCAACCAGCAAAAGGCAGTTCTGATGAGTGAAAGAGTCCTTGGCATCGAGCACCCCAACACAATTCAAGAATATGTAAGAGACCACACCATATGTTGGAAGTTTTTAACTCAAGCTAAAGATTTTTGATGTCCCTCTGACCTGTTGTTCCCTTCACTTCTCAGATGCACTTGGCTCTCTACTGCTTTGCCAACGGCCAGCTGTCGACCGCCCTGAAGCTGCTTTATCGTGCCCGTTACCTCATGTTGTTGGTCAGCGGGGAAGACCACCCGGAGATGGCACTGCTAGATGTGAGTGCTGTCTTTACTGGAGCATCGATACCGATTTAAGTCTTCGGTAAAACCCGACCTGCTGTGGGAACAAAGACGTTTTGGTGTACAGTGCTGCTGACTGCTTGGCTCTCTTTCCACAGAGTAACATCGGGCTGGTGCTGCACGGAGTGATGGAGTATGATTTATCGCTGAGATTCCTGGAGAACGCCTTGACCATCAACACAAAGTACCATGGACTGCGGTCCCTCAAAGTGGCCCTCAGGTGGAGAGAGCTTCTTCATCCATATGCATGTAGTAGATATATTACCAGTGACATGATGATTTACATTATACCTTTTTTGCTCCAGCCATCATTTGGTAGCAAGAGTTTACGAGAGCAAGGCCGAGTTCCGCTCCGCACTGCAGCACGAAAAAGAGGGTTACACCATTTACAAGAACCAGGTGAGCCCCGAGGGACTGATGGGAACTGGCACACTTCTCTACGTCAGTAATGAAGTGATTTCCTCAATATTTCTTTTCTCTCCTCAGATGGGTGAGGCGCACGAGAAAACCAAGGAGAGCTCAGAGTACCTGAAGTATCTCACCCAACAGGCTGTAGCTCTGCAGAGAACCATGAATGAGATCTACAAGAACGGCTCCAACGCCAGCATCATGCCCCTCAAGGTGACTGCTCCGAGTCGAGACATGTTGTCCGTCCATCTGTTTCATCTCTGCCGTTCAGCAGTGATGCTATGTTCTTATTTCTTCCTGTATTCCAGTTCACTGCTCCCAGCATGGCCAGTGTCCTGGAGCAGCTCAACATTATCAACGGGATCATCTTTATCCCCCTCAGGTAAAGTGAGACGCCTGCAGGTTGTTTGGAACATTTTGATGAATACTGCAGGCTTCAAATGGAAGCTGTAACAAGACTGCCTCCTCCTGGTCTTGGACAGGTTCCAGCAATACATGTTTTTCATCTCACGGCTCTGCACCTAATTAGAGATTGATTCACATAACACCTGATCCAGGTAACTGGGTGTGGATAGAGCATGCAAAGATGAGAAACATGCAGTACAGGGCCTCCTCAGGACCAGGAGTGGGCAATTTTTTGGCAACAGCATCTTTGAATGAGGAAATAAGTAAAAGAGAGGTCAGGCTGTAGCGTAAATTTAGTCACATTTTGATTCTATTTTACGTCATTTATTCATTTATTTGTTATTTCGCTTCTAGCCAAAAGGATCTGGAGAACCTGAAGGCAGAGGTGCAGAGGCGGCAGCAGCTGCAGGAGCTGGGAAAGAGTGAGGAGCCCACTGAGGACAGCCCACTGGAACTAGAGGACAAAATTCCCATTGATTAATGTCTGAAGACCCTCGACACAGCTACTGTCTGCTATTGGGGGGTAGGGAGAGGCTGTGACACAACAGCCATGTCACTAAGCCTGTGGGACCTGAGAACCGAGCAATTGACCGAGCATTGAAATAAACAGGGGGAGGGATGGGTCAGGGCAGTCCAGAGAACAAACTGTATGAACTGTAGGACAAAGGAATACAGAGCGACAGTTTCCTACAAGGTAGGAAGGGAGGGAGGAGAAAGTGCAAATAACATAGAGTCACTGTAATGTGCAATCTGAAAAATCCCCGGCCCAAGAACCTGGTGATGGAGGTGTTAGCTGCTTAGAAGTGTGACTGCATATGAAAGAGTGGTTGCAGCCTGGGGAGGGGAGACCAAGGATGACCATGACATTGTAAACCAGAGCCTTATCCACTGTACCATAGTCCCCCAGTAATGCTTCTTCTCAGCTCAAACTTCCCTCAGCACTATTAGCCCAGGACCATATTTTTTCCCCACCATTCCCTAAAGAGCCTCGAAGACCCCCGGACGCGTAGCCACCCCCTCCCCTCCCCAATGGTGCTCGAAATGATAAAGCACCGACCCTGTCCTAGAACTCAGGGGTACTTTCTACTGTGCACTAAGACCAGGATACAGTCACTAAATTTGAGATTTTTCACATGGGGCTTCAGAATGTAAATCCCCTTCTTTGCGGCTTCTTTGAGCCACTTTGCAGCAGTCAGCCATCATCCTTCCGCAGCCTCCATGGTTAATTAATGCAATCGTTTGTATCGTTTGTACTTACGACATCCCAGGTGGGTGCCTGCTGTGTCCTATGGTTCCTGTTTCTCCAAGCAAGCAAACAATACAGTGACACATGAGTGATATTTCAACCGGTTTGATTTCATTTGCTGGATTTTTATTTTATTTTTATTTGTAGTAAATAAGATGGATTTTGTAAAAGTGCACAGCAGAATTAAGAAGGAATTTTAGGCCTCTTGATCATCAATTAATTTAAGCCATGTCTGTTTTATAGAAAATGTATAGAAGTGGAAAAAGATGTATAAATCTATCAGATTTAGACAGATACTTGATTGATGTTAATGGAAAAACGCAGATTTGAAACGTCCACCTTTAAGCAGTAGATTTATCTATCTATATACTAGCTGTGTTCAATCTTCTATTTTTACACATTGAAAGAATATGTGCATGTATGTTTGTATGTGTGACAGTGTGTGTGTCTTTGTGTAGTCCAACCGAAAATCTATTGGCCAGGGCTGTTGCTGCTTTTGCTGCTGCGTAGTTTGAATAGAGGCTAAGCGAACATTGGCTTTCCAAATGTTTTATTTTTCTACTCATGGTACACCTGTTGGATGGCTGATGCCTCTTTTCTTAAAACATTCATGGCCACCAATGTTGTAAATCTGTTTATGTGTGAATTGGTACTGAAATGAAGCTCCTCTCAACGTTGGACAGGTGCTCAGCATTGGCAGTAGTGAATGGTTTTTCTTTTTCCATTACTGGTTCATCGTTTCATATGTAACCGAGACAAAACCCAGACAGGAGCGTCTGTTCATTGAGCAGTGTTTAGTGCACTTTCTCGTGCTGTTTTGGATGTGTGAGCATGTTCACAGCACAATCAAGAGTGGACAAAAGAAGGGCTGCCTCAATGTGTTGTACCAAAAAAGACTGATAAAAGGTTTGTTTGCGCTTGTATACATGCAATGTATCCCTCCCATGGCAATTTGTTACTTAATTGTTGCCGTGTCTAAATGTATGTGATTAAAGCAATAGAGAGATGGTGCTGGAACTGATTGTTTTTCAAAAATGCTGTTTTTACTTGGCACAAGATGTGCAAGATGGACTGCTTACTGCACTGCCTGAATTGTCTGAAAATAAGGGAGCTGTGTAGAGGAAAAAAAAAACAAAACTAAAGTTGAGCTCTTCAGACTGAGTGATTCAGTTACTGCAGTGATTTTTCCTTATTTTGCTCCTAAAACTTGATGTCATAACATCAAAAGCAGAGCGTGGTGTGAATTGTGCCTCTTATTTATGCTTCTGAATGGAACCAGGGTGATAACAGGTAATGACTTTACGATTTCTAAAGGTTAAAGCTATGCTTCTTTCTTTTCTTTTCTGGGTTTCATGTATCATATTTTCCCCTGTTCTTTATCCGTCTCCTCCAGAAGTCTTGCTCAACAGTAGTACCAACAGTGTCCATAAGGTGGCACACTAACATTTGTCTCATTGTGTGGGATTTACGTTGCCCTGAATGACAGAAGATGTTGCAGAGGAAGTGCACACAAACACATGCCTCATTTGACTTGGACAAATGTAAATGAAGGAGATTTAATTTCTAGTGTTTTTCTAATAGAACATTAGTCCAATGCTCCAAAATTTCAAGGACTGCTACCTGTTGAACATGTTCTGAGCCTGTTGAAATCCCCACAGTAAGTATTGTTGGGGTATTTTCATGGTTTATGATCTAGAATAAACTCATTGAGAACTGATTGAATGCGCTGATGCTCTATGTTGCTCTTTTATGCTCTTTTAACAGTGCTTCCGTTAAGTTGGAGGCAATAATCTCACTCCGTTAGAGTTCAGTGTAACATTTCTGTTTTGAATAGTTCGGCTGTGCTTGATATGTCATTTCATCTTTTTAGACGTTAGCAACAGAAGAGGAAGAAAAAAAGGCCTGGTGTAAAACTAAAAGCAAAGTGTATTCTCACACATCATTTGCACATATACCATTTGCAATTACTTTGCAATTTAAATGTTTAACATGCAAAACGTGGTGTGTGTGGAATATGAATATTAATGGAATTACCTATACATACAGACAAAGGTCAAATATTCATTTAATTTTTGGATATGGATCCTGTGCGAAATAACTATTAAAGGTATGAAAAAAGTAATATCTACCCCAAAGTATGCATTTTGTTGTTCACTAGTCATTTTGCATTTTCTGTCTGTGTCACCTGAAATGATGATTGACTGAGGATTTTGTGTTTTCTCAGCTGATGAAATTTCTTCTGCACAAAGGCTTCTTATGCCAAGTGTTTGGGTCTGCTTCCCCCGATGATGTGTGGTATTTGTGTGTTGCTCTTTGCAGAATAACAACCTAATTATATTTTGGTCTGAGTATGCTTTTTTACATTAAAATGAATAAAATTAAACTATTGAAAGTTTTGTTTGCGGTTTTGATAACTCATTCAAGTAGCCGGGTGAAACAAGTATTTAGATCCTTTGCCTAAGTAAAAGTAGTAATACCAGTCTATAAAAATACTTAAATTCAAAGCTGGAAATACAAAGTATAGCTATAAAATTTACTTAAAGTATTAAAAGTAAAAGTATGCATATAGGCGTCATTATGTTACATTTTTATATTATTACTGATGCATTATTGTAAAAGCCACACATGTGCAAGTTATTCATATGTAAAGTAGCTGTCAGATTAATGTAAAGGATTAAAAAGTACAACCTTTACTTCAAAAGTGAAGTGGAGTCACAGTAAAACTCAAGTGATTTACAAGTAGCCACCACTACAAATTGCGTTCAGCATAGTGTGTATTTTCACTGTAAAATCCATAACTCATTTCTTTTTGCATGTAGAAAATTAGAAGCAATGCAAAAATAGCAAGTCTCAGACAACATTTCAGTACGTCGTATTTAATTTCTGCAGTTCAAAATGAACGGATGCTCGGAAGTCATATAACAGTTAATACTCCAAAAACGTATTAAACACTTAGAAGGTTTTTTTTCCGTTTTTGCTATGAAGGGCGTGCGCGCTCCCGTCAGAGCGTGAACGCGAGCTTCGTGCGCGCGTCCGACTGAAGGCGAATGCGGTAGGCTACGAAAAAACAAGCAGGCAGCGCTGGAGAGGCAAGAAGGGCACAGTTTACCTCCACATCACAAGATCATAGTTTGGAGCGGAAATTTCACGCCCTGTCGGGTCGTGTTACCGTTGGAGACGGCTGAGGATTTTCACGGGCTTAAACAAAAGGGTGAGTGGAAGAAGTTTTCAGTGGCGAAGCCGGTCAGGGTCGAAGGAATCAGGCGTTAGGTGGGGAAAATGACGATGTGGCTGTAATTTGTGCACCTCCTTTTTATGTCTCAAAATGGCGGACAGGCCGCTTGAACCGGAGCAGCAGGTACCTTGTCAGCGGAGTTTATCCTTGTGCCCAGATTAACAATCTTGTGCATTTACAAATTTTCCTGTCGCTCACCTTTAGCTGACTGTATAAGTTAATTGTGGCTACTTACGCTTGACTGTATATTATGAGCCTGTAGTTTTCAGTGAGGTGAACATACGAGCTAACTTTCTGACTGCATCGCCGGGAAGCTAACTTAGCTAACGTTAACTTTAGCTAACATTAGCAACTGGCATAGATAACGTTAAGCCACCGGCTGGCACCGTCGTCACGTCGACCAAAACCATTAGGAAAACATGTCAGTGTGTGGGGTATGACAAGGCTATCGTCAGTTACAGATGCATTCAGGCTCTAGCCCAAGTTAGTAATAACCAGTAATTAGCATAGTTTGAAGCAGCGTCGATGCAGACACTGTGCTTGCATGTACAAGAAAAAAAGCTCGACAACAAAATCAAATGCAGGCCAGACGACGTTACCGATGACATCTACTGTCAGCTCTGTTTGTGTTGACTCGCTTGATCACTCCATTGCTATCACTGTGTGGATATATATTTTTTCAGAAATCGGCGCAAGCGCTGCAGCTTCACGTCATTGCTGTGTCCAGTGTTAGCATTTTGGAAGGGCGTAAAGGGATATTCGTCATTTGACTTGCATTGTGTATTTGTTGTGCAGATATCATTACAATGGTAAATGAGACAGCCTTGTTGCAGCTCTCCAACACTACGTGCTCCGGGTAGTATTTCCTCGGCTGATTGTCGCTGTCATGCTGGTGGATGCTGCCATGCTCAGCTCAAGTCCTCATCATTTCCACGACTCTGTGTGCTTCATGCGGTTTGTTGGCACAGTGATAGAAAATCAGGGTGGAGCACATTGGAGGCAGTGAGTTTGTATGTAGTGCGTCGACACAGTGCTCAAGTGTCTGCCTTGTTTTCTACGTTTTCTCTCTCATTATGTGGATGTGTGATTGAACGGTTGTTGTAGGGAATTGGTGGACCGAGGATTAACACTGGGATGAGCGCAAATCACGGCTATGGTGGCTCACAAGATTGTGCACTGAGTCCGACGAGTTAGTCCCTTGTCATTTTGAGCAAGATTGTCGTGATATAAAATATCGGCTAAAGCCAGGATCCTTGGCTGTATTAACATTTCCAGCCACGCCTATAAGGACCGCGTTGCAGCTCATCAGCTGGAGTTATGGGATATTGGTGATTTTTCTTTCTTTTTCAATTTTTGCAAACGTGTTCGTCTTCATACAGAAAGTTGCTCGTGCGCTGTCCTCTCAGGTAAGAGTGTGAGTATGTTTTGGTCTGTGACTGACTCAAACGCAACCATTTTGAAAAGGGGTGTGATCCGTGCTTCATCCTGTAGATATTTTGGCAGATCTTGGGGCTTTTGTGAATCTACTGTGCAATCATAAACACAATTATCCCTTAAACGGATTAGCTTCTTAATTGATTGTACTCAAATGGCAGTGATACAGGTTTGACTTTTAAAATCTTGATCAAATGAAAATGCTGTACAATATGAGTATACATGGTAATGAGGGTCTGTTCTGTAGCACTGCTTTTGATGATATTTCATGTTAGAAAAGCCAGATTTACAGGCTGACCATGATATTGAAATGGCTGAAAGTTACCATGTACCGCACATGAGACAGGCTCAAATTGTGTGTTGCCAGGTCCAGTTTCTGTGTTGAGCTACATGGAAAACATGACAGCAGTATCTCCCTTTCCCATAAAACACAGACATGCTTCATTTCTCTAACAGTAACAGGAGGAGCCAGTGGATGTAGTCTGACAGTTTTACTTGAAAGCGTTCATAGTCAGTCCTGAGTTTTATCAAAAGTTGATTTGAATAAGTGCATCCCGGCAGCCAGGCTCTATTCAGTGCCGTCAGCAATGGAAATACAGCAACCACTATTGTTGAAGCTTCGGCCATTACAAGTACTGCTCTGCTGGCACTTGTTGCCTGTTCAACAACAGTAAAGCAAAGGACAGTCACAGATCTTGTAGGGCGGCCACTCCTCTCTAATGACATTTGTAGTAAAAGTGAAGGCGGAAGTATTGAAAAGAGCAAAATGTACAGTTTTGCCAAGGGGGCCTCTTTATTTTCTGTCAACAAACGATGAAAGTGAGAAGCTGTACATCTTTGTGATGGTGGCAAGCTCAAGGGCAGATACCCATATTACTCTCCTTCCCTGAGCTGACAGTAGCGCAGAGGTTGACCCTCTGGACAGGCTGCCCACCAGCTGGCTGACTTGTCATTACTGACCTGCTGCCAGCAGCAACTGCCTGTCAACCTACACATGACCGCTTTGACACTGTTTGGATAACTACATTTCATAAATTGTGATCAACCGTCTGACAATGTTGGCATGAAACTAACAGCACTGTCAACAAGCTCCAGAGGCTATTGAATATAATTTTAGCAACCAGTTATGGTTGTTGCCAAAGTAGCTTGGAGATTTGAAAGGTTTGATTTAACACGTTTGGCAACAGCAACGGATGTTCACGGCATACACCTCCAGCCTGAATTTTAATCATAATTTCAACCAGTAATATGTTGGCATTAAGTGCATGTCCCGGAAACATTCAAATCTGCTTGAGTTGAACAAGCATCCAGTGGCTGCCAAGTGTAACTTTGCTTGTAATGTGCAGTTAATTCAAACATGTATGGAGGAAGGAGGCTATGTTTTTCCCACTTGTGTGAGCAGGTTGGCTTAGGCTTGTGATTGATTTGTTGTTTCTGTGAGCTTCCTGCCTGCTCAGTCTCTTGTCCCTCTGTGTGGGCTTCCTTCATGGAGCTGGGCTGTGATCTTTTAATCAGGCCTTGTCCATCAGGTAACACAAGTGTTAATGGATTGGCAATTTGATTGGCAGCATGCAGTTGTTGGTATGAGAGATGAGTGTTTTTTCCATCTGTTGACAATAGTGGTAGGAGGATAGAACAGCCAGGGCTGTTGAAACTGGTTTTTGGTGTCCGACAGAATGACGTACATCTGCTGCTGTATTTTGTTAATAATGCCCCTTTTATTAGCCACTGGAGGAAGAGTTCACTAGCTGTGTAATTTGGTAATGTTGGCTGATTGTTACCAACCCGCATAGCTGACAGGCACCTTGTGGGTTGTAAAGGCTGCAGATTGAAAGCTGAGCCAGATGTTCACTCAGTTTCATCATCAGTTAGTGATAAAGCTCTTTGGATGAATTCTGTCTGAGTGCTTTACCAAGAACAACCATTCACTGAAACTGGAGCTGATTTACAGAATAAGAAGACATTCAGTAAATGATCCCAGTTCAGGCCGTTTCAGTTATCTGTTTTGTTTTGTATGTTCTCGTTTTGTTTTATTTTGTTGCTTCTTCTTGTTTTTTATAAGAATATATACAATTAGTGATGAACTGGTTTCTACACAGGTCAATGACAGAGCTGCACCTGCTTTAGTGCTTGACATTGTAAATTATCCACGTTTCTCCAATTGATACAGCACAGTGATGTACTCTTGATTGGTTCATTACTATGTGTGTAGCTCTCGTTTAATAGATATCTTATGCAAAATGATCTTTTGGTTTTAATACTCTTCTTGTCACTGCTGAAACTGTAATGTTAAACTACTGACAAAGAATAATCTTATTCCACATTTCAGTACAGTAAATGATCTCCACTCATCTGCTTGTATCAGTTGTGCAGTGGTCAGATCACGTGACTGCTTTTGCTTTTGTTTTGGTTAACAAGTTTATGATATGTCAATGGGACAGCCAAATGATAAAACCACCAAATAAACAGAAAATCTCATTGCTGTTGACCAAGTCTGAGCTGAATAATCCCCCAGTGGTGATTAAGAAACAGATCTTTGATTCTGACTGAAAGTTCAGTTTGGGTTCTCGCTGCTTAAAAGTCCTGGAAACTGCTGTCAGTGGAATAGTTTTACATCATCATCAACATGGTAACAAACAAGCAATGTTATGTTTTTAAAAACCCACATCACAAACGTTACGAGATGAATCTGAGTCAAAGAAGAAAAAATCTGAAGCAACTACTGCACAGCAATAGTTAATTCTTCACCCTAATTCAAAATACTGTGTCAATCACTGTACAGAAGACTTTGATCTCCCTGTTGTATTAACCTGGAGTGTTTGTATTATGTGTGAAAATGCAGATAATGCTTTGATGTCCACACGGTAGAATCATTGTCCTGAAACACACATCGAACCACCCTTTGCTATTAATTTCAAAGCAATTTTGCAGTCGGGGTGATACTGAAGCATTTTGAGGACACATGTGATACGAAGGTGAAGTCATTGACAGAAAATGAAGTTGCCCCAGATTCCAGCTGTTTGAGAAGAGGCTTTTGAAAGAGGATGGTGACATAATGACGCGAGCAGAAGTCTGTGACAGTGAGGTGATAACTGTCAGAATTGCTGGGATGGTATGTTTTGTGATGAACTGCACCAGCACTGAGACTCAACTTTAGACTGGTTTTTTATTTTCCTCCTCCTGCACTACATACCACGGCTGCGTGTTGCCTTGTTCAGAATGTTGTGCACCTACCTCATCTTGTACACATACCTCTTCTGTCATGGGCAGAAACTTCTGTCATGTAATGCAGTAGAGCAGTGAACAGGAGATCAGGCGCGGTCCTCAATTTTTAACCCACAGTGTTTGCAGTGTGCTGTCCTGAAGACTTGTAGTAGCTCTTGGGCTTTCCACTGTAAGGAACACCAGACACTGCTAGCTGGGTCACAACAGTACTGGGCTCCTTGCACACTGCTGACAGCACTGCTTCACCAAGACCATCCTCTTTGTAGTGGCAGGTGGTGTGATGCAGAGCTGTACTTTGTACTGCTGTCTGATAATGCATGTTCCATTTTGACCAGATAACTAATTTGCTTGGATATTTACAATCCTCAGAAACAGTCAGCTTCAGTGTTGTCACATTTACCATAAATTGATTTTTGAGATATTGTCTCAAAGTGCTGTAGTAGTTAACAGCTCTTTTGGACCAACCTCTTTGATGGGTTAGCTGGCAAATTGCTCTGTATTCTAACAGGGTTTTCCATGTATTTAGTGACTTGGTGTGATCTGAGTCTTTTGACTCAAATCTTGTGTCATCATTTTAAAAATTTTCAGTCCATATGCTTGGTATGGATTTTGTGCTCAGGGAGTAATACAGTGGGTGTGGTTCATTACAGTGTTGACTTGGCACTTGGTTGTTGCATTCTGAAAAAGACAGACAGACTGTTTCCCATTATTCATTAAAAGTGGGGTTTTCACTAAGGCTGACAGCTGTTTCCCACTCTAAACTATTGTTATTATATTGGCCTTTATAAATCCACTATCGGTCGACCGCTAATTTTAACAACAGATGACCTGTTAGGACTCATCAGGAAATTAAGCATCATCTCTCAAAGCAGTCAGTGCCATGACTGTAATGGGCCCGTCATTGTGCAGTTTGAGCTGCTACACAAAGACAAGAGAATCAATGGGAGGAAGGCACATAACCATTATTAACCGTCATGGAGCAGATATATGGATGCACTGTGGCTCTACTCCATTCCCCCCTCCACAAGACACAACCACATTTTGTGCTGAAGCAATTAGCCTGATTACATGATTGTGCAAACATTTTGCTCAATACAGATGCCGCAAATGAGATTTGCAGAGTGGGGAGTCTCGCACATTAATGGATACACACGGTGATGACAGCTGCCAACAGCAGAGAGGGAGGTATCAATATATAGTAGATGACCTCGTTTCACACACTACCGCAGTTGTACAGGTTGATGTGGCGGGGGCTTGCCTTATAATGCATGTTTTGCATGTTGAGTTTTAGCAGGAGCCATTTTTAGCTTCAGTGCAAGTGTCGAATTGTGTTGTTGTACTGCTGTGACCCTGAACCACGGCAGAGTTGTTGGGCAAGAGCCAGAACCTCCCTGTGCGGCGTAATCCTCACACGGTCAGAGGTAAGCAGACATTTTGACTGCTATCAGGTGATGACATCATGGTCCAGAGGTTAGCTGTTGGCTGCGTTTGGTTGCTTTCTATTCAGCAGTTTTTCTACAATGTCAAGGTGTCCAATTAGCAAATAAGTAAGCAAATAACACAGTTTAACTTTAGAAATTTGGCAGAATGGTGTCCAGGTAGGTCAGTCTTCTTCACGCATCATGTTTGACTATACATATTAGGTCCCTGTGCTGCTGCACTCCTTTTCTGAAAACAAAAGCAGGAGTAAAAAGGAAGAATTTCCCTTGTGGTAATGTCACTCCTACATCAACAGCTGAAATGAGGAATATGTGAATCTTCCTTCATTGCAGCTTCCTGGGTTGTTTCCAGTCCTCATGCCTACTCTAGACGCATCAGTGTTTCCTTCACTGCTCCTTTGCCATGCAGCAAACCTCATGTCTGACACACAGTGTCTCCTGTACATGGTTCTGGACATCTGTGCCTTGTTGTGGTTTTGTCCATTTGTTGCAGGTTTCTAGGAGGAGGTAAATTGGCTTTGTTTGTTCCTTTGTTTACTGGTCTGGCAAAGATTTAGTCAGGCTAGTCCCAGTAGACTAAAAGGCTTATTGTGGCTCCCAGTTGGTATTCTAGTGGGTACCTGCTTTTGGTAAAGTGCTTTTCAAGACTTGACAGTAAATTATTTTTCACACTAACACTAATAAGTGTTTTGGTGGCACAAACAGTCATAGTGCTTTCAGCTTGCTATCAGTCAGGCCAGCCAGCTCTTGAAGAGGTATCATAATGAGGCGATAGGGTTGGTGAGTTTGACAAGAGCACTGCCGTTGCTCGAGTCCGCTCGGCTGTGTCCTGTTTTTTTTTCTTTTCTGTTGGCAACCTGGGAGTACGTTGCTTGGAGAATGTGGGTCAGCTCTTGTATGTTCATGGAGAAAGGAATTTGCTGCAAGAGCAAACCAGACTGGTGACGTGACAGACAAATTATAAAGGTACATAGGAGTGGAGTTAAAAAGCAAATAGAAGAGTGAGTTATGGAAAGGAGCCTGTTTTTCTGAAAAGTCTGATAAACAGGTTTCTACTGTCAAAGCTTTGCTATGGGAGTTATGTTCTCTTTCTGGTAGAAAATAACTAAGTACATATTTTATATTTTTTATTTTTTGCATTGTTGACACATCCTTCGGCCATTTTACTTGCGTCTAAACTGGTGCAGACGTTGACGCAGTATTCCTCTGGCCTATAAACATTTTCATCCCCACCCACTTGTCATGTTATCTGTCATGCATACCTAATGTTGACTTTCCCCTCTCTCCCTCTCCTCTCCAGATGCAGTGTAGACTTGGCTGGTGACTGGTCTGAAGGCTCTCACTTCTCTTGTCCCTGGAGTCAGGCAGCTGGGGGGCAGATTCCTGCGTTCCCCTTCTCTCAGTCTGAGTCTTTTTGTCTGGACAAAACCAACTGCCTGCCATTGGAGTACACAGCTCATCCTCGCCCGTGTTGCTTGGATCAGCACAGCTCATCTCCTGACTGAGGAGAGCGCAGCAGCTGCACAAGATTCACCTTCTACCAACTGATCCCTCCCGGCCCCGCCCACACTACCCCGTCACCATGGTGCTGTCACAACGGCAACGAGATGAGCTGTAAGTTGCAAACACACCTTTCATAATGTAGCTGAGATGAAGATGTCAGATTTTAGATATATGGATTTATACACTGTGGTTGAAATGTTGCACGTCTGTTGCATCATGGGATGAGACATGTTTCATTTCACCTTCATGCTACATTCACTTTTATATAGTCAGACGCACACACTGGCGCTTGCACAGCTGCCCAGTGCAACTACACTCTTCTGATGTTGCTGTGCAGCTTTGAAGGAATGAACGTGGTTTTCTCAAAGGCACTTTGAAGGTGTTTTTCCAAGGAGGGGAGAACATTATACATGTCAGGGCTGCAACCAAGAGTTATTTTTTTCAGCAATCTGCTGAGTATTTTCTTTATTAATTAAATAATTTTTTGAGCTACACGATGTCAGGAAATGATGAAACATGCCCAGCACAATTTCCTAAAATCTAAAATAATATTATCAAATTGTTTATTTTGTCTGACCAAACATCCAAAATCTTGTAAGTTATTCAGTTTTCTATCACATAAGACTCACAGCAAATCCTCACAAATGAGAACCTCACACCCTGGAAAGTTTTGCATTTGTTCTTGAAAATGATGATGATGATCATGATGATGCAACAACTTTGAAAATAGCTGCTGATTTATTTTCTAAAACAGACTGTCAGCTGACTAGAAAGCCGAAGATATCAGAAGTCAGTTTTATGTAAGAAATCAAAAATGTTGGTTAAAACAACAGTTCAGGCTACATGTATGTTGCCCCTTAATCAGAGATAAAAACATTGGCTACTGAATAATGCCTTGATTTAAATATTTCAGGTGGAATTTTATACCATTGTGTTAGATAGCAGACAGTGGAGAGATAAGGGAACTACGTACAGCCCCTGCCGGGTACAAACTTCTGCTTCATTGTCTGCTTCTGCTTGCTTACATTTCTGTTGATACGTTGTGAATCGGCATGTTATTCTGACTCATCTCATTGGATGTGAGGGTCAAAGGAGCTAAAGCTGAATCAGATGTTTTTTGAAGCTGCCCAGTGACATGGTTGCCAATTATAGTGTCAGATAGTAAATACTACTGTAAATACAGTAGCTTAATGTGGGCCTGTTCCAGTGAGCCGTATTTGTATACCTATGCCCAAGCAAAAGAGACTATTCTCCGAACCACTGATGTTTTGTCAATTGTTTCGAAAACCTAAAAAGTAACACCACCTATTTGAATTGTCCTTCTTATGACACTACAGTGTTTGTGTCCAGGCAAGGTTGTGTATTGATTACTAGAATCAGTTTAAAGGTGGAAATGTTGTTTTTTCTCATTGGTAGCCCTCAGGAAGAATCAATGACTGGTTAAAGGTTCCTGAGTTCCCCTGAGGTCTTGTAGGACAAATGCACTGATCCTCCACCTACACTACCCACTCATGAAAATGTTAAGTATTCACAATTTGCCCCATGTGGCCTTAGTAAAAGCTTAAAATGTCACCTTTGTCCAAAAAATGAATGCAATGAGGAACAAAAATAGGGCTCCAAAGTGTGGTACCAAGCTGTATGCCCTCACTGTCTGCACACTGTTAGTTAGTACTGTCGCTGATTCCTTAGAGAAACTATGTGTCCAAAATGTCTGAAATCTGCCCACAAATTGTCTGGCACCGGCACAGAAATGGCATACAGACAAAGAAATATCTGCACATGTGCGTTTAGTGTATTTTAAGCAAGTGGGAAAAGTGAGAGATAATGGGGGAGCTGTAATTTGGCCCTGCTGAGTCTGTGGGTTTGGTAATTAACCCCTGAGGCAGAGGATAAAAAGTTAAGGCAGCTCGATGGCAGATACAAGGTCATGAGAAAGAGATGAGATGAGATGAGATGATGTTTCTGAGCTTTAGTCTGTAAGAATTCCTCTTCACTTAAGAAGTAACGGCATAGAGAGATATTTGGCCCTGAGTTGAAAGGAGATGAGGACCCTTTTGTTTGGAGCAGAAATGAATAATCAATTGATTGGTCGAAAAAAGTCAGTCACCAACTCTTCTGATAGTTTAATTTCAATTATTTTTCAAACAAATATGTGAAATATTATTATATACACTATTGTGTATATATAACATTATATATAAATACAGCTTCTTAAATGTAAAGATTTGCTGCTTTTCTTTGTCACTTATGATAGTAAATGAAGAGTCCCTTGGTTTTGAAGTGTTGGTTGGACAACAGAAGATATTTAAACCTGTCACTTTGTGCTCTGGGAAATTATGATGAGTATTTTTTACAATATTTTGACATTTTACAGACTAAATGATTAATCCCACCTCCCCACCCCCCCAATCTTGCACTCTCGTCAGTAAGAAATGCAGCAGCGTTCACATGACAAGGCTCTTAACTTTCCCAACTACGTTTCTGTGTTTTTAGAATCAGCACTGTGGGAGGGGTCTGTTGGTATGGAGAGATCTATTGGAATGCTAATCTTTCGAGCTATTTGCTATTCAGAGGAAGCTGCCAAGGTCCCCCCACCCCCCATCCCTCTTTTCTCCTCTGTTGCACAAGTCTCTGGCCCTGTAGCTTACAGGAAACTGGTGCGGGACCATCACACCATTTGAGTTCCATTCAAGCATCTGTTGTATTCTTCCCATTGGAGATGTCGCTTGGCTCAGTTGGCACTCTCATTGAGTTTGTCGGCTATGAAGTGGCCCCAAGATCTTATTTCCTAACTGGCAGCCTCATTTTGCGAAGCCTACTTGGAAACCCAGCGGCTGTTTTTGAGTCAGGCATAATAGCAGAGAGGGGGAAATGGGAGCAGTGACCGGTTGACTGTCTGCTATTCACAGTAATTTTTCATTGGGCCCCCTCCTTTCTTTGTCACAGCCTTGTTTACCATCAGGCTGCAAACAAAATGATTTTGTTCCCATTGCATTCAGGCCTCCTCTTCCATGTTTTTAAGCAAATTACTGCAGGGAAACTGTCAAATCTGCACTAACTTGTTGTGTGTTCCATCAGAGTGACTCTTTTGGGTTTTTTTTACATGACAAATTTTACAAATTTACAAAAGAATGAAAATAGTAAACAAGAGAGGGCTTGTTGTTTTTTATCTTTCCAGTTGACATTGACCTGCTCTTTGACATAGGCCGCAAAGACAGCAAAACAGTTTTATTGCGCTGGTGTGGAAGAACATGTTCTAAAAAGAGAAATAATCTTTGTCCCCTAAACTGGTGCTATTGTGTCAGCACTGCAGTCAGATGCTGTGATTGCGTAGCATCTTCACAAGAACTGTATTTTTATGAGCATAGCCAATGAAAAGCACATTTGTGTTTCTTTCCAGGGTCAGGGGACTCGTTCCTGCTGGCGGGTAGTAAAAATAGATAAAGAACACAAACTATCTGCTCCCCTGAAAGACCTGGAGGCACCCATGTGCAGATGTGCCTTTGCTTTTCAACTCTGTTTTTGTTTTACAAAGTAAATCCTCTCATCCTTCTCCATGTCTTGGGCTACAAGATGGTTCATGTGATTTTTGTACTTTTTCCTTCACCCTTTGGCTGTAATTGTGGTGACATAACGGATCAAATGCAGAGACTTCTGCCAATAAGAAGACATAAAGGTGACTTGAACGAGATACAATAAAAGACTGCGGTATAGAAGGCACTCAGTCAAAGCCATGGCATGAGGAATATAATGTTTATTTAAATGTTTAATGTTTAATCCTGAAACTCAAGCAAGCAGATATTATGTGTATCATCTTTATTTGAATGATATGCTGTTTACATGGACATTTACCAGTCCTCCAATATTCCTATGATCGTGCACATGTTAATTGGTACATTTATCTAAAGCTCTACCTCCTTCTTCTGTCTTTTGGCCTTTGTACGTCCACCTGTGCAATGTGATGGTTCTGTAACTGGGAATGTAGTGTTAACATGTCGTGATTGAAATATAGCTGTGCAAGCAAAATCAGACATTGATATTATAATTGTGTCCTTTCAAATCAGTCGGCCAATTTCACTTGTGCGTACCTTTCTCCCCAACATAGGATTAATGAAGTTATATCTCATCTTGAAACCATGATTGCGTGGTCAGTTTTGAGTGTCAGTGAACAGATTTAAGGATTAAAGGTTAAAGATTACACCTTTTTCATTATTTGCACTGATTGCATCGATTATTCCCTGGGTGGGTCCAGAGACACAGTGTTTCAAATAATTATTATGAATCTGGTAGCGCTTTAATGGTTTTGTGTGACAGGAGCCTCCGGATTGGGGTTGCACACACACTTGTTGGTGGCACACACAGACACTGTTCCTGAGCCTCACTATTGGAGCTCAGTGTACTGAACATGGCCGGGTGCATCTGCAGGGGGTCCATCAGCAATACGGATCTGATTTTGCCTCGGGACTGACAAACAGATGGATTGGCATGGTAACAGTCTCTGTGGTCTTGACCCATCATCCCATGTCAATCATGCACTGACACCAGTGTAAAATGGACTTTGTTTAAGGAAGACGACCAGTCTACAGGATGAACAAACTTGAATCCACTGCACATTTGAGTCTCCGGTGGTGGCCTGATCAGAGTGATCTGACTTGACTCATCCTGATTCATGATCATGGTTCATGATTTAAGAAAGTACATTTGACTCTTTCAAGCTCTAGCTTCAGCTCAACCAACAAAGCTCCAGCATGAACATGTCACAGAAAATATGTGCATGCTACACACACACCCACTATAGAAAAAGACTGTGACTTCTTTCCATAATTTGGTGTGAAGCCCAGATACCTAGCATTTCAGCTTAATGCTGCTTTTTGTTCTGCAACTATACTGCACACTGTCACCTTCTTTGTGGTTGTGTTAAGTCTGAATTCGATAAAAAGACAGCCTTTGTGAGAGGGAGTTCCTCCTTTTGAAGCCTTCCTCTGGCTTGAGCACTGCGGTGCTCATAACTTATTGGACAGACAGCTGCTTTTTTCTCTGCACAGTCTACTTGTTTCACATTTGAAATTAGCAACATTATGATAATCGGCACTGTAAGAGGCTTTGAGATGATTGAGATTTGGGAATCAGCTAAGACATATAAACTTTTATAGATCAAGCAAATGCTCTGTCATTTTCCCTCTGAATCATGTGGTGGATTAGCTCTGTGGTTAATCTATGTATAGATTGCTTTTGAGTGATATGCTTCATATCTCCAGTAACCAGCAGCTTGAGCTCTTCTTCATCAGTCAAGCAAGAGAAATGGTTGATTGGTAACATTTTTCATGGAGATCCATAACACTGTTAAGTAACCCTGTCATATGATTTTTGTGGAATGTTTCTGCTAACAAGTTCCCCTTGAGAAGTTATCAGCTGTTCAGTACTCAGCTGTTAAGACGGAAGAATAAGCTTAACTTTTCAGCTCCCTATGGGCCTCCTCCTTCTCTTTACACAACTTATGCTTAGCTAAACATGTCTCTTGTGACTTGGACACATCGCACCTTTCAGGAGAAGTAGTAGATTAGACTCTATAAATGTTTGTGTAGAGTTTTTTTTTTTTTTTTACCTATCTGACTGTCTGGGACATTTGACATAAGGCTTGAGGTACCCGGTAATAAGGTACCAGGTTTTTGTTTCCTACTGTTAATGTATTACTGATATGGTTCTTTCAGATGTCAAGCTTGAAAAATGCTCACCTTAGTGGTTTCTAGACTTTCCATCAACTCCAAACAAATTAGTGTCTTAGGTAAATTGCCAGTCATACCAATTATACAAAAGATTGCCTGATTGTTAGGTCTTAAAAGGAAAAATTGAAGGAATGACATGGGAGTGTTGCACCTGTTCACACATGAAGGAAACATTAAAAAAAAATCTGGAAAGTACCTGTAGATGTAGTTCTGTTTTAGTCCTGATGGGAACTCCCACACTTGTCAAGTTAGCGCAGTCTTTAACTTGAAGTTGGGGAGGGGTAAGAGAAACATGAAATTCACCATTAAGACTTTATTTTTCTTTGTCAGTACTTCCATGTGTAGATCCTGGCCTTGTTGCTTGAATATGTGTACTAAGGCCAGTGCTATGTGGTGATGTAACCACTGCCTCTGCTGTCATCCACTGATGTTTGCTCAATGGTCATCATCTCAGAGAACAGCCACTGGGTACAACCTTTGTAAGCTTTATGAAACAGTCAGGACCACCAGAAAATTGTCAGCCTCATGACAAGGTGGTTGTGCATTGGTTTTCAAGCAGTTCATGTCTATGGATGTGGACAGTGGGCTCATAGAGAACAAAAACTGTCAGTTTATTATTATTGTTTTTATTTATTTTTACATTCCTCCTGTATTTGCGATTGTGAGAGACAGGAAAGTCAAGAAAGACATGCAGCAGCAAAGGGCCTTGGGCTCAAATCCAAGCCACTGCCTTAAGACATGATACATGGTACATAGTCTACTAGGTGAGCTACCCGGGCGGCCAGGAAGGTGAATTTTATATGTACGGAGGGACCTTTCACAGTGTAGACTTCAGCTTCTTTTTATTAAACATTCAACTACAGGTTCGAAAGATTCAACAAGTTCATACATAGTCCCGTCTATGAGTCGTGTCAGGGCTTTGTAAGTCGAAAACTCTGTAATGATTGGCCATTTAACTGTATGAGTGTTCTATGAGATTCAGACCAAGGCAAAGACAATGCAGCTGTGATTGACATTTGTTATTATTTTTCACATTTTTTAGTCAAGATAGTTGACTAATGAAAAATATGCATTGATACTGTTAGTTGTTAGTGGCTGGTACTGACACTTGTGTTGAGCAAGCTACTTAGTAAACGTGGTGAGCTAGGCTACATATAGCTACATAAAGCCTCACTACACTGAAGCTACCCCCAGAGAAATGTAGCAAGCTTAGCTACATCATCATGACCTAAGTATTTTCCTACATTGAAGCTATTTTTTGTGTACATCAGAGTTTGGAATCTTTTTGTGTTCTTGCAGCCAACAGCTGAGAAATTACCATGCATTGCTCATAATGTTACTTCCACATCTTCGTGTAACTGGAGTCAGTGTTATAGCGAGGATTCTGTGACTCTGGTTCTATGAGTACAGCAAAATCCTTGTCGTGGCATCCGGTAACAGTCGATGGTGATGAAAACGGCGTATCGCCCACCCCTACCATTAAGCCACTATTGCAGAAAACCGTTCTTTGAACTTGCAGTATTATTCTCGTAATACTCAACTGTGCTGTTGGTCATACCAACAAAGCACAAACATGAGTTAATGTTGGATCATAATCCAATAATCATTGAAACAGAACGGCCCAGCCACCACTAGGCACAGTTTATCCTGTTTTTGCACTACATGAGATGTGCTTGACATATTATGCAGCACACTTCACAGATTAACAAAGTTGAATGTTTTAGATACTTAAAATGGTCACGTTGGTATTATGTACACAAAATGTAGCGAAATCTAGGAAAAGCTGGCGGTTTTTAGGAAGTGTTTCTCATCTCTAAATTTATGTGAAAGTGAATGATCATGTAGCAGGAATTGGGAGGAAGTGATGTCACTGGCAGACATGCTGGATGGCTGACTCACCTCTCTTCTCAGAAGGATGAGGTCATCCATCTCTCCCTCATTTCATCCCCGTCGCTGTTTGTGTCACTGGCTGCTCTTTCCGTTTCCCTCTGTTAAAGGTTTATAGTCTGTGAGAGAGCGGCTCTGTATCAGGTCTGACTGACCACAACATGGATATAACCCATGGGAGACACTCTAATCTTTACTGAATGACACAAGATTGCTTGCACTTTTAAAAAGGCACTACTGTTGTAGATTTTGAATAATGGCTCAGACAGTTTTCAGTCATGATGTCTTCAGAGAAAGCCTGTCGATCTCACTGAAAGAGACCAAGTTTAGCGTTACAGTATGGGCTTTAAAGGGTTTCTATTGTTCTTTCCCCTGTACTATCTGTCCTCTCTGTCCACGTACTCGCCCTGCCCTCTTTATCACTATCTCCCCATCACGTCATCTGGCTGTGGGCTGCTAGTAACCATGGAAACCAGCCGGTTTGCTCTCCTTCTGTCGACATTAGTACACATCTTTTCCCCTGTTTTCTTCACCTTTCCCCACAGTGTTTGGGGTTTTGACGTGTTCAAATCTGCCTGTTAGCATGTGGTTTGTTTTTATGTATTGTTTTTGCCACATATGGGGTGAGTGGGGGTTCAGGAGAGCAGTGGGAACTTTGTCTTCATGTCATAGCTGAGGCACTTTGACAGCTGTCTACTCTGACAGTATTGTACGCTGCTGCTTAGCTATGCTTTTAAGTGCATATATTTGACAGTATGCATTGAAAACAGAAACGGGAGGTGTCGATTTAGTGTGCGCTCTGTTCTCGCAACATGCAAAAACACTCAAAACACATTGAATATGATTCATGATTACTAGCTCATTCCCTGGAGCTACAAAAATTGACTGCTCCACCGTGTGGTTTGCATACAGCACCATGCAACATAGAAAGTGAAGTATACACCTTATATCAAAGACTTTTCTCTGCTATCATGTGCTCTCTTTACCAACATTAGAATAATATTACTGTGTCCTATTGCTGTTCCTTCATTGTTCATGCAGATGTTTCAAGAGTGTTTTCTCCATTTCTCTTTTTTTGGTCTCTGTCTCACTCTCTCCTTTGTGGTTACAGGCTATTCTCAACCCTACTGTAATAAATGCATATTACATTGTTATGAACTACCTGTTTCTTGCAGTGATATGAGACGAAGAGGAGACTAAAATGGAGTTCAATAATTTCCAGTTTGCTTGCATTTTCCATAGAGCTACACATTATTTGTCAAATTGCAGCAAAGTGATTTGATTTTGTTTAAGACTTGGCTAATGCAGAACCATCCCATAATTTCAGACAATTGTTTTTGAATTGGCACCCCAGAGTGTGGTCTTCCTGGTATTCCCATCCTCTGAATCAGACTGTAAAAGCTGGTGTGACATGGAGGCAGTGGGTTTGGTGGAAGCACACCTTCTCACACTCAACTGACACACCCACACCACACCACATCAAAGCTCCCTCTGTGCCTCAGCTCCCCTCACCTGCAGCTTCACTCAACTGCTTATACACTTTCTCAGACATGCTAGCACACCCCCGCCCTCTCCTCTAGTTTTCTAGACTTATGGCAGGCAGGCTGTCAGAGGAGTAGATCACCTCCTGCTAACCTTGAGCTGTAATAAGGCCTGCTCCTGTTGTCATGGGGATTCAGGTGGGCAGAGGCAGACGAGGGTTTCAGTGCTCAACACTGACCGAGAGGGCGCAGGGGGCACAGACTGGGCCGACAGATTGTACCCCCCACCCCTTTCATATTGGCACCTCAAAGCCTTGCCTGCCTGACAGCTTGTCTAGCTTCTCCTGGCATTAATGGTGGGGTTTGCTATGTGCAAACACAGGAGGGCTGGAAGAAAAATAGCATTTTATTAGACATTCATGAATTCAATGTCTTTTTTGTGTCTTTATAAAGTCTGTTTTTGCCATGTCTGGTGTGTAATAGTAATACTGAGAGCATAACTAGAAAAGAAAGAAGAAAAACAAATCCAAAACCAACCCTGTGTTCACATGAGTTACATGGTTAAGATTTTTTTTTCATGAAGGGGTATTCCAGTGTTTTATTGCTGCATGTTGATGAAGCTGAGGGAATCACAAGAGATGGATTAAAAAAAAAAGTAAGAAGACATTTATATAGCTGTCTTCACAGACCAAACACTTCTCCCTCCCTGTGAACAGTGTAAAAGAATTCAGTTTCCTTTTTAAGGGTGATTTTAAATTAGCATTTTTATTTAATACAGTATAATCACATATTGTGTCTTGAAACATGCAGAACAAAAATTCATAAAGTTTGAGGCTCACCTGGGGAATTTCAGTAGTGTGTCTTCTGTTGAATATTAGCTAAACCATGCTAATCAGGTTAGCACAGCCTGAAGAGTTTGGCTGGTATTGCAAACACAAATGAGTAGCAAGAGAATGAACATGTGTTTGGCAGCAGTATTGAAAAACTGCCCAGCCCTGAATCAAAGCATTGCTTTCTTCTACTTAGAATATAATTACAAGATTGTATGAGCTAAGTGGAACATTTTGGATAAAAAAGGAAGTAAAATAAATTACTTTACAGCACCCTCATGAGAATGTAATTAGATGGAGAATAAAAGCTTGAACCATTGAGACTAACTGACTTGAAGCTCATTAATAACTGGTGGTATATTGAACTGCTGCTGAGGCGATAGTCATAAACCAAACCTCTGTGTGTGTGTGTGTGTGTGTGTGTGTGTGTGTGTGTGTGTGTGTGTGTGTGTGTGTGTGTGTGTGTGTGTGTGTGTGTGTGTGTGTGTGTGAATATCTGGTAGCTGCGTGTGTGTTGTAAGTGTATGGGTGGCCTCCTTTCTCCTCACTTTCAGCTCTGCCTGTGTAGTCTATTGTCTGTCTATCTGGACATCTCTCCTCACATATTTGAAATAGTAAGACGGCTACGTCACCTTTGCTACCATCCTCACCACCTTTGTGACAGCTCCCTTTAAGGTCTGTTTGGTGTCTTTGAATATCGACTTGTGCTGTCTAAAA
The DNA here is from genome assembly GCF_039877785.1 of Chaetodon trifascialis. Classification (NCBI taxonomy): domain Eukaryota; kingdom Metazoa; phylum Chordata; class Actinopteri; order Chaetodontiformes; family Chaetodontidae; genus Chaetodon; species Chaetodon trifascialis. Next base: position 17,128,943 of record NC_092064.1, read on the forward strand.
TTTATGGGTGAAAAGGAGATTAACCTGGAGTAAAAGTAAAGTGTCCAAATGCTTCTCCGTGACTTGTCTGTCTTCTGTTTTTATATGGAGGTGATGGTGGGATGCACACTGACTCTCGTTTTCCCCATATCTACACCATGGGGAGTCATCCCTTCCCATTATTTGCCCACAGCAACAAGAGCTCATTATAGAAGCCAGACAGATGTGTTCTCGATTTGTGTCAAATGGGCGGAGAGGGTTTTGTGTGTATGTGAGAGAGTACGAGACTGTCTGTGTGTATTGTTAGAGGTAGTTCTAAGTGTTAGACTGCATTTATGCATGGCAAGCATTTTTATTATATAGAGAAGAATGTAGAAGCGTGATAACACAGTCTGAATGTGTGAAAAGCTTGTAAAATGTACATCTTTGTCTGACGTTTCCTGAACATGCTTATTTTCTCTCTTTGTTTTACAGCGGTGAATACAACTCCATTAATCGTGTTGTGTCCCGTGGCACTTTAACAACTATCTTGTCTGCTAATCAGGAGAACTAATTACTGGTCCTCTTTGTCTGTTTCAGAAATCGAGCGATAGCCGATTATCTACGTTCCAATGGATATGAAGAGGCATATTCCACTTTCAAGAAGGAGGCGGAATTAGATAATGTGAGTAGATTAAGGGTGGACACATACATCCGCACAGCCAATCAGACCAATTTACACAAACAATATGCCTTGATTTCCACGTTGTTTGTCATTTTAGTCAACATGTTCACAAGTGTGACTGGGAGCACCTGCAACCAATTACATTGATCTGTCTAATTAGGGGTCTGTGCTACATGCTCATGATAACTAATCTTGAGAAAAGGCTCTACTCACTTAGAAATGTTGTTTGTGAGATATATATACTGTTTTTAATCTCACATTCATTACATTTTACCTGCTGATAAATCTGTATTGCTAAAGCTATAGTGAGCTAGTAGCACAAAAATGGCAAAAAAAAGTGCAGCCAAAATTTCCCAATACCAACATGCCCTGAAAATGTCGAGAAAGGAAATATCCTTATACCTGTTGTTAGCTATTTTATTGAGTTGCCCATTTGTGAAATGTTCCCAGCAACTTTAACCTCCCATTGGTAAGCAGTTGTGCAGTGTATATGTCAAGGGCTTTAAGTCCTGTGCTCACCTTCACTCACTCAGATCGAAGTCAGCACTTAAACCTCATAGACGTTGTAGTATTTCTAATGTTCTGTCGTAGAGAGTCAAAATGTGGATGAAAATGTTCTGTTGTCTGTGACCCTGTGAAATCAACCTTACGTATTTTAACAAATCTTGGTCCTAAAAAGTTGATTCCTTCGAATGTTTCAGGAGCTCCAGTGTTCATGTTAACTCACAGTCCTGCTCGTAGTGTTATTCCTGATTCATCTTCTTTTCATCTCACTCTTTTCTTTTTTCCCCTCTGCCTCTCTGGAGCACCTCTTCTCTCACCTTGCGTTCACATGACACCCCACCCCCTTCTCCTCTGTGCCTTTATTCGCTCGCCTTCCAGACGTTTTCTCTGTGGCAGCCCTATGGAAGCAGACTGAATAATAGATGAATGGCACGTAGGGATAGGTGCACCCTGTTGGGTATTACCGCTCAGTCACACACACAACTTGGCAGCATCATGCTAAACAAACCAGCAAAGTATTTTTAGTACAATTTCCCTCAGGCCAGAATGTTTGACTTACCATGGCATTTTTTAATGCCTGTTAAATGTGGTCAGATTTTATTCGGAGTGAATTTCATGTTTTTAACCTCAGCGCTTTGTGGCTACTCGAGTAACAGTTTAAGGTTAATGCTATTCAAGATGGTGTGCAGTAGCACGTTTTCGAGTAGGAATAATTAACAAGGCTCATGCTTTAGTTTTTCTGTTGGCTCATTTAAAAAATGTATATACCTGCATGTACATACAAACACACATGCATGGATACTACCCACTGTCAAGAGACTGGCAGGCTGCAGTGAAGTCTGGCACTGTGTGTGCGTGCATGTGCATTGGTGTGTATGTGTGTTTGTGTGTGTGTATCTGTGTTGGTGTAATGGGCAGAGTCTCCAGGCAGATGGCAGATTAGATGATGGCAGACTTGTCCATACTGGCTCCCCTGCTCTCCCTCCATGTTTTCTTTCTCCTCCATTTCTCTACAGTGCCTCAGTTCACGTCTTTGTCTTTGTCTTTGTCTTTGTACACATCACACTGTTAGTCTGATGAGAATCACCTCTTGCCATTGAGACATGTTAAATACAGCTGATTGTGATGCCTGCAACTCTCCACACCTCGAGGATGTCTGCTTTTGTTTCCAGTTGAGGCTGAGGAGCTCACTGTGAAATTGGAAAGCAAAGCTAATTTTCTCCCTCACTGACACTCGTTGCTGTCTGTCAATGTGGTTTTTTGATGCTTTGATAGTTAGTAACAGCCTCAAGGCATCGTCACACACAGTGGCACCAAAATGGTTTGTGTTAGGTGTATAGAATAATATTAACAAAACAAAGCTTCACTCTGAGTTTTTCTCTTTTATTGAGAGCTGAAACCGCTAATGATTACAGAAAAGCCTCTGGGTGATGGTGTCGAATTTTCCATGGACTGAATGATTAACTCCATTAATAAATAATAATTCTTAGGTTAATTGATCATAAAAATAATCATTATTTGCTGCCCCAGTTTTATTTTTAGTCTGTATGAAATGACAGAAAACATCCCACCACTCTATGTTGTTCCCTTTTTGGCAGTAAGAAACAGACTGTATGTGCCATGAAGTCTGTTATGTAAAAGGTAGTGGCCAGCTCGTGGTATTAGCCTGCAGGTGGAATCAGGCTGCCGTCTGCCAGCACTGCCACAAGTTAACTTCCACCGCTGCCTCCAGTACCGGGTGTGTGGCTGTAAGCTGCCTAAGCCTTTCTTGTCTGCAGGAGATTAGCCTGTGTGAGAAGGATTAAGACTAGGGTGTGTGTTTATATGTGTGTAGTATGTATGTGTTTGTGTGTGTGTTGTACAGTAGGTTGGCAGTGTCTGGTAGTCACTGTTGGCCTGTGAGGGGTGTGTAAATAATTCCCTGTTCTTTCTTACTATAGCCAAAGACCTCAGCATGCTACCCCAGCTGGCCCCCCTCCCACAGGCCTCACAGATTATGCTGAGCCCATGACTTTGATTGGCTTTCTTCGCATGTTTGCCTGATACCCTTTTTTTGTGTTCCTCTTTTCTCCACAGAATGAAGAGTTGGATAAGAAGTACGCCGGCCTTTTGGAAAAGAAATGGACCTCAGTCATCAGATTACAAAAGAAGGTTTGTGGGTTTTTTCCTCCTCAAAGAATGCTTGTGGGGATTGAAGTCTTGTGAAAGGTTCATGACATTACTGCTGAATCCACTGGTAACACTGAAAGGAACAAGTAAAAAAGCATCGATTCAACTCTTAATATGTTAATCATTTGTTTAAATCACAGACTCGAGCAAACTTGCCACAATTAAAAGGCTGTTTTATGAATCATATCTATTCCCTCTTTGTTGTAATTGTCTAGATGTGTGTATATTTCTACATACTTAACTTTCTGCCTCTATATCATCAACTTGTACCTGTGGACAGGTGATGGAACTTGAATCCAAACTGAATGAAGCTAAGGAGGAGATCACACTGGGTGGGCCCGTAAGTCAGAAACGTGACCCCAAAGAGTGGATCCCACGCCCACCAGAGAGGTATGCGCTGAGTGGCCACCGCAGTCCAGTCACCCGCGTCATCTTCCACCCAGTCTTCAGTGTCATGGTGTCAGCTTCGGAGGACGCAACAATAAAGGTCAGCCCTGCTGGATGGTGGGATTGATGGTTTGACAACAGATTTGTTGCAGAGCTCACCTTACACCTCTTGGCTATACAGCTGTTTTTCAGGCTTAAACCATATTCTGCTCAGAGTGTAGGTCAAATAAAAGCTGTGGTTTCACTAATTCATTTGTCATCTTTGGGCTGAAGGTGTGCACATTATCAAAATTGCTGCTGAGGTCTCTAATGAAAACCTGCAGGTCTGCGTTTCCCCCTTTGCACATGATCGGATCACTCTGATCTGTTGCGTGCATCTATTGATGTTTGTTCCCAGTTCAACACAACCATGTCTTGTATATGCTGTATGTACGTACACCTCAGCACATGTCGAGCCTTTCCAAGCCACAGTAGCTTTTATCAGTCTTATGATGACCATGAGACATTGCACTTATCCAGGCATGAAAAGCCAGTATGCTTATCTGGCTTCTTTTGGAAGAGACTAATTTATAATTCACTAAAAGTACTGTCAGCTAACATGTTGTCAGACATAACCGATGAGATGAGAACAGTGTTGCAGAGCTGGCTCTAGAATGAGGCTGTTCATTAACCAATGTAAACTGAGAGTATAGATGATTATGATAAGTCTCTCTTACACATCTGGTAGACTGGATTGAAGATAAGAGCAGATGAGTTAAAACTTAATTGATTGCACATCATGGAAATGAAGTTGTTACAGCCAGCAAAGTATGAAACGATAGGCAAAAGCGGTGGCATCGAAGGATCAAGATAAAAAGTCAACTATGTTTATGTACAGATTATAAAAACCTATTTTTATGTGATGGATGCATAGATGAGTTTTCAAAAAAGTTAGCAGGCAAACTGACTTAAAGGCCTTTCTTTCAGTTTCCCCTCTCATCTTTTCCTTTAATCTCCATTTCTCTAGGATGAACTGACCACCTTCTTCCTCTGTTACGTCTCTTCTCTATTAATTCAATGTGTGCTGCCATTTCTTCCAGGAGATATAAACAAAACAGCTGTGCTGAAGGTCCAGTTGTTATAGTAGCAACTGAACTATAAATATAATACTGTCAGCCCACACCTTGTCACGTGACTCTTTAATTTAAGTATAAATAGAGCATACAGGAGTCACACAAGATAAGATGCTGTACAGTATATCTTAAGTGTTAACCATAATAACTTGTTTTAAACAAAAATACAATTTAAATATAACCTAATAGTGGCTGAGAAACAATTTGCTCAAACCATTATTCAGTGCATGATGCCCTCCAGCTGCACACACCCAGCTTGCGCAGATAGCACAGCTGTGGATCTGTATGGGTATTATTTGACTATGCTAATGTTTTCATTGAAGATGTTTGGACTGAAGCAGAAAAAAATACTTGATAAAGATTTATCTGTCATGTGATTCTGGAGCTTCCTCAGTTCTTTTTACATGTTTGCATAAGATTCAGGTTTTTATTATTATTATTTTATTTTTTTTTTTTAATGTAGTGCCAGCTTGGTAGCAGCTCTACTGCACACAGCTTTTGCTCAGTCTGTGGAATGGTGCTCCTTTCTCTTCCTTTCCTTTTCCATTTATTATGCCTCCCCTCTAGACACGCCCTGGATTACATTCTCTCTATTGTCTATGTATCCCTGGATTCCATATATAAACTCCACGGTCTGTCTCTGGGCTATTTTTGCAGTAGCAGCCCTCCCTTGCCTCACTGCACAATGCCAATACTCTGTTGAGCTGTTTGTTCTGCATATTTTATTCATGAGACAATAAGAGACACATGTACATCTCCTCAGCTACACCCACACAGTAGGGATTCCTCTCTCCGTTTTGGCATCTTCTTCCTTTTCCTTCCCCACCCGTCACTCCCACTGCAGCCTCACCTCCCAGCACCCTGCCTCATTTATCTTTCACTTAAAGCATCAGCAGCCCCACCATGACTGCCCACCATCCCTCAGGAGGAAATCTAAAATTCAGCCCTGCTTTCTTGCACCTTCTCTTCTGGCCGCCTCGTCTCTCAGTGGCCTGGCCTCGCTCCCCCTGTGTCCTACTTTTCTCCTCCTGAACAGCTCTGTTAAATTTTTAACTGGGTAGTAGACCTTGTGCTCTTTATTCTCTGTCACTAACTGAGAGACGCATCGGCTTTCCACTTCATAGCAGTGAGCCTGCCTAGCCTGATGATCAGATTGAGCTGCTACTTCCTATAATTTCAGTCATTCAGCCTGACACTGTGCTTATGTTAGCACATTTCTTGTTGAGAGGAGAGGTACTTTTGTTTTGTTTTGCTCAAATCAGTTAGTATTGAGTGACATTTCCGTCCTGTCAATGTAATTTACATGTAACGCAGAGGTTGCAGGTGTAGCTAAGATCTACCTGGAAAGAGTTTTTAAACCAGTGGTGGGGAAACTGACAACGTTTCATCCGGCCTGCAGGGCAAATCATAAATACAAAAAAGCAATTACTTTTCTTCAGCAATAAAGAAAATAACATAAAATAGTAAATAGGATTTGTGAAGGAAAGTCTTGTTGTTGCTGCAGAGCTGCTAGGTTGTTTGAAATAATTCATAGAGATGAAGAAAAGCCTGATATGGAAACTCAGTGATAGCAGGTGTCTGTGTGCTTTGGCTTTCATGGTGGACATTACCAAGAACCTCTCAGAGCTGAATGTCAAGCTCCCGTAGGTTCTCAGCTCTCAAATGTGAAATCATTTTAGGCAAGGCCGCTCTACAATTGCTTCAACCCCTCACCCCCAGTGAGCACCCCCATCATCCTGTTGCTTATACATGATAAGCTTCTCACGTGCTGCCCAATCACCAGTGACAAAGTTGCGGTATGTGTTGCCCCTGGCTCCTTTCTCGACCATTCTCCGGTCCTCCTCCACCTCTCTCTTTCCTCATCCTCTCTCTTCTGCCACTGTGGCAGATCTTTGCATGACAAGATGTAACCTTGAGTTCAGCTCTAACCTTTCACAGTATGTAAATCATCAGGTGCTGGGTGTAGCCCTGTGCTCACTCAGACATGTCAACCGGAGGCTAGGTTAATTTAAACAAGGGCGAAGAGCTTACATTTCAGCTTACACATTGTTTCATACATGGCATAAACAAAGACAGTCTGTGTTTTATTATTGTTCTTTGAATGACAGATTGGAGGCGTTTCCCCGAAAGAATGTAAACCATTAATCAGGAATTGGGGCAAGTGTTGTGGTGTTCTGCTCTAGCAGTGCCCTAGAGGCACGCCAGTAGGACTCAATGGTGACACAGTATTGAGTTGCAGGTAGCTAAATGGATTAATCATGCTTCAGATGCTGCTGCTAAATGCTGTTTTATGTGTGTAGACTGTTAAACCTGGTGTACCTCCAAACACATTAACTACATTGATCTTCTCCAGAATAACCCCCCACCCCTGCACTTTGTACCTCGCGGCCATCTGTAGCTTCCTTTGGGGAGGCAGAAGGACTCGAGGGAGGGGGGAGGAGAGCGGGGGTCTCCTGTCACCGTCTGCCCAAAATCCCCCACCCCAAGAGGGGAACCAAGGAGGGTTTATCCCTCCGTGACAAACCGTCTGTCTGCTTGAAAGCCAGAGACATATAACAGCTTTCTCAAGCTAGAAAATCAGGCTTACTGCTGTCCCACTCCATATTCTGTCTGTACTCCAACTGGCAGTGCCATGCTTGATGCAATAAACTGTCTCTCTGTTTTTATCAGGCCTAACTGTAACCCTAATCGGCATCCTGGCACATGCAACCCTGACAATAGCAACAGTAATGTGCCACAGATTCTGTAATTCAATATACATGGTGTGTGGTGTCTGCAAACAGAGGCCCGTAATGAACTCTGAGATCAATGTCATTGCAGTACAGTAATTTTTAATCACTCTGCCATCAGCATATCTTATTGTTTGGACCGTAGTTTGACTTCTCTGGACAGCCCAGCTCTCTTCTCAGCTTGTTTTGGCTGCTGATCTGTTGCTGCTGAGAAATGAGGCTACAGATGATTTGACATTGGGGGGCTTTGTTGGGATTTATAAAGGTATTCAGTTTGAGATGAAGAGCATAAGTGTGTTTCCCAGTGATATACAAGTAAATATATTGGCTATGCATGTTCTCTTCTGCAGGTCTGGGACTATGAGACAGGAGACTTTGAACGCACACTGAAGGGCCACACAGATTCGGTGCAGGACATCTCTTTCGACCAGACTGGCAAACTGCTAGCATCTTGCTCTGCAGACATGACTATCAAGCTGTGGGATTTTCAAGGCTTTGAGTGCATCAGGACCATGCATGGTAAGAAGATAACATTGCTTTGTATTCCCACCTTTTTGGCAAGAAAGGGAAAAAAAATGACAAGAATTTGCAGTTGTGCATCACAGCTGGTACCATTTGTGTTCCCTGTGTGAACTTGTTCTGTTATGGTTGCCACATCACTGCTGTATGAATGCAGCTTGTGACTGTACGCAGGGCTCAGGTGGTGCAGATGCTGTTCGTTATCACATTTGATGCTGTTGATGACTCTCAATCTGCTCCAATTCACAACACCTTACGCTGAGATTCAGGACTAGCTCTGACAAAAGGACTGTTTTAGCCATCTTGTCTCTCTTAGTACCCACACTGCTCACCACCATAGATCCAGCTCTTCTTTAAAAATAATAATTTACAGTCATTGAATTTGGTTCAGCTTTTTTTTATGAGCCTATCTACATTCTTTCTCACTGATGTGAGAATCTACTATGCCATTGGTCATGTCATCACCGAAGCAGCAGCATACACCCCCTCTTTTACACCCTAATTGCCAAGTAAATGATGGCAGCGGAGTCTACATGTTCCCTCAGGCCCTGCTGATTTTAAGAACCAGTATTTGAATAATTTTTTTCCCCTTGTTGGAATTGTGAGAAGGCCCCCCCATCAACCAGCCAGCAGCAGCCCAAAGATTATGAAGCCTCAGCATTTCTCATTTAGTTCTCCTCTTCATACGTCTGCTAGAAGTGGCCGTTATTGTCTGACTGGGAGGGAGACATGAATGAATATCCATGGAATAAATAAGCCTGCTTGGCACACACACAAGAAATGCTCTGGCATTCTTCAATTTATGCTGGAGTTGTAAATCCTGCATTTTGTGCAAGTGAGCAACAGATTTCACTGGCTGCCAGTCGTTTTTTTTTGTAAATGAGGGTGTGAGCTCCTGGCACACTTCCTCTAGCAGATGAGCTGTGTTCACACTGTGCAGAAAAACATTCAAGTGCAGAGATCACAATCTAAAACCATCTATTAAACAGCCTGCTGTCGAGTTTTCCTCCCCTCCGTTTCCTCTCCATCCTTCTTTTTACTACTCAATTCACTTTTTTCATCCACTCCTCCTTTTTTCACATCTTAGAAAAAAAAACATAAGGCCAACTGGTGAAGTAGATTAGTGCCGATTTGGGCAGCAGTTTAATTATCCTCTTCAGCACCAGATAGCACTTTTATGCGTAGCTGCCACCCATTATTATAGCCTGATGGCATGTGTATGTGCGCACACACACACACACACACACACACACACACACACACACACACACACACACACACACACACACACACACACACACACACAGTTAAGCTGGCCTTTTAGAGTGTACTTACTGTTGTCTTCATCTGTTTAGCAGCTTAAATATGGCCCAGCATCTAGGTAATTAGGCATCTCTTATTCTCGGTGGAACAAAGTAAGCCCCAGCAAATTGGCTGCCTTGCTTGTCATTTAATTGGCTAACCCATCGTTTTTTGGTGCTGTTGGTGGCAGGAGACGTGTCTTCAAAAAACAAAAAAGATCATTGCTGAATTTTGATTCCTATAATGCCTTTCTCTGTTTAAAGGAGGATAGATTAAAGGGATCTTGTGTGACCGTTACGCTAGCTTGAAATATTGCACTGGGCTGCTCAAAAATCTTAATGATGGTTCCCTGCTCTTTTTTGAGATCTTGTTTTTGTCTCTTGTCCAGGACATGACCACAATGTTTCGTCTGTAGCCATCATGCCCAATGGAGACCACATTGTTTCTGCCTCAAGGGACAAAACCATAAAAATGTGGGAGGTGGCAACTGGGTACGCAGCCTTCTCACACATCCTTGAAACCACTGCGTTTTTTAAGTGTGATGTTCTGTTTGATTGTTCGCATTCACATCCACCATGACAACACTTTGTTTTCTGTGCATAGCTACTGTGTGAAGACCTTCACAGGCCACAGGGAGTGGGTCCGTATGGTGCGGCCAAACCAGGACGGCACACTGATTGCCAGCTGCTCCAATGACCAAACGGTGCGCGTGTGGGTTGTGGCCTCCAAAGAGTGCAAGGCTGAGCTGCGGGAGCATGAACATGTTGTGGAGTGCATCTCCTGGGCACCAGAGAGCGCCTACCCCATCATCCTAGACGCCACAGGCTCTGAGGTAAAGGATCACTCAGACCTTTCCCTGTTTTTCCTGAAACATCCTCAGACCTTGACGGTTCAGATGATATCTCTAGATAAATCTTTTCAGCTCTGCAAGTCTTTTAGTTCACACCAACTAAAGTATATTCTTGTGTGGACCAGTAGCACATCAGTTAAAGTGTGCTCACAAAAAAAGAGGAAGGACAAGAGGCCAACCTCTCTCCATATTTCTTTTGGAAATGGCAACTGGTTTTGTTTCCTCTTTTAGTTTTAGTGACGCGTTTGTTTCCAGCTCGCTATATACACTTCTTCTGCTTGTCACAACCATGCGTAGCGTAGCCTATACCACCTCCTTCTAATGAAACTATGCTTTGTGTAGCCGACTCCATTTGCGCCAAACCAGTTGTTCCAAACCCACCTAATTGATATTTTCTTCTTCTTTTTTTTTGTTCTTGTGGCATTTCAAATGTTTGCACTTCAAATTCGCTTCAAAATTAAATGGAAACACGGCGTGTGAGTCTCCTACGTCACTGCTCAGACTCACAGCCATGTGAACGTACCAGCTTGAAATGAAGAGTGTGTGCACGCTTACACAGATGGAATACCAGCATGGCCTCGAGTCAGCCCCGACTCCCTCCTCATGCCTTGTGATCTCAAGTGTATCCAATTGTAGCCTTGTCAGATTAAAACAATATTTGCCCCCACAGTAGTTGTCCCAGTCTAACCAGAGTGAAAAACAAATCTTCCATTTGCAAAGAAACTGTTTTTGTGTCTTGATTCATGCACAGAAGTTGTAAATTACTGCCAGATAAATGGACTGATGGAGACTTGATGCTAGAGAGGCAGCTGCTGTCACACAGATGCACAGTGTTTTCCGTTTTTTTGTTGTTGTTTTTTTAATTCTTGCTTTTAAATAAATAATAATAATAATAATTTTGCTTGATTTACTATGCCTCCATGCTGGCACCAGCTGTGGTGCAGTATTATGTTTTTCGGTTGTCTGTCCATCTCGTTGCAAACGCCTTCAGAGCGTTTCTTCAAAGTTGGCCCAAAAGCTCAAAGGTTAAAGGTCAACCTCACAACACGTTTTTGGCCCTCACTCAAGAATTCATATGCATATTATGAGAAAATTGTCTCATAGGATAAAATGATGAAGTTATGACATTTTATTATCCCAAAGGTCAGCTTCACTGTGGCATCATAAAGTTCTGGAGAAACACTTTTTTCCTGGCAGAAGGGCAGATTGTGACCATGTTTCACAGATACTGAATTGATGACACTAATCTTGAAACTCTGGTCATTGTATAATCTTACGTGCTGCCTCGTTGAAGATGCGTGTGAAGCATCCATGTTTCACAAAATCCACATTAAAGCATCATATTTCACCACAAGCTCAATGGCTCTGCTGATATTGAGCTTCAGGTGATTTTTTTCCACCATGTGACAAAGCTCTCTATCGGTCCTCTGTCCTTCTCTGTTAAAATAGTCTCTAAGTGAAGACACTATGTTTCTCAATGGAAATGATTCACTGGAATCTTACATGGTAATGTACTGATCACTTCCATATCACCAAAAAAGACACATAATGCGTTGTCTTCACTACATATATTATGTGAGTCGGGACTGACATGGATGTAGATGCAACTTGACTGGTTGGCAGAGGCTTACAACCACGAAGCAGTGATTCTAGTTTACTTCAACTTCATTTATGGCACAGTAACACTGCAAGACAAACAAAGACAACTGTAGGCTGATTTTTCTACCGCACTGGTGCTGTCAACTCTCTCAGTTGGTCGCATCTTTTGTGAATGCATGCGCCACCAGTCTTGTTTGTTTGTTTTAACTTTTAAACCATTAATAACAATCATCATTTTATCTCCTTTGGATATAGACCAGAGAAACAGTGCGCACATGAAAAACAAAGAATACAATTTTATGTATTTAAGATGTCTAAATACGCAATCAAAGAATTTTATTATAAACCAACATTATCAGCATTTGCAGGAAAGTGAAAGAAAAGCCTGGCGACTGAAATCTATCGTAGAAGCTATTCATCCAGACATAAAAGTGAACGAATGAACTCTTGACTGCTTTGTCATTACTGTTGATCAAATTCATAAATTCCTGCTGAATGTTATATATATAAATGCATCCACAATACAATTTCCCAACTTAACTATCTTATCCAGTTTACTAATCAAGTTAAGCACTGTAGAATTATCAAAACATTACATTAAACCTTATGGTCACACATGTGGACATTTTGGTGACAGTGTGGACCCTGACAAGAAGTTTTTTTTTTAATTGATCAATGAAATACAGTCACTTTGCAAAATTGTAAACATCCAGCCTCAAGTCATCTGACACGTCCGCTGTGTCTGAGGTTCAGCACAAAACAAGGTTATGTTTGGAAGAAACTTGAGAAGTCTGGCTTCGAGAAACAACAGTTTTCAAATGATCAGTGTCATCTTCTTCTCATTTCTGCTTAGAACTCAAATGCCAGGGCAGTTAAAAACGCAGCTTCATTGATCCTCTGGTTTTTGCTTAGATGCACCTGCCAGCCTGTTTGAACAGTCTCCACTCATGCAGTTAAAACTATTAGGCATGTAATGACTGTTAGTTCCGATGTGCCTGACACAGCCTTTAAGTGTCTTTGTTATTGTGTTAGCAGTACTTCGTGGTAAATGTAGCAGGTAATTAATTAATTTAAGCTAATCTCTTTTCCCCACGGTGATGGAGGATGCGTGTGCTTTAATCCCTGTTTTTTTTTTATTCTAGGGAAACAGAAATTGATGCAAAGCCACAGTATGGTTCCTTAACATTAGGTTACTTTTTCAAATAATTTGTAGTATTTGGTCATTGATTTGACTTTTAAAATATTTTAGGGGAACAATGTTAAGATGGTTGTAATGAAAAGACTTGTATTTAGTTTTCCTCAGAATTTCAAAAGTACAAATAATGTGTGTTGTATTGTGTGTAGTTTTGCACCATTTACCACCATACTTCATGTTTTTCCTCTTTGTGCCCAACCAGACCAAGAAGAGTGGTAAGCCAGGCCCTTTCCTGTTGTCTGGCTCCAGAGACAAAACCATCAAGATGTGGGATGTTAGCATTGGCATGTGCCTTATGACACTGGTGAGGACCATCGTAGGCTAATAACCTTTAAATAAACTATTTTATAATGTGTATGTATGTCCTGATATTTGTGTAAAATATCTTGAGTGAAAGCATTTTGCTTCATATGTGTAACTGGTGACTTAAGCAGCCTCTGTTTGATCACACAGGTTGGCCATGACAACTGGGTGCGTGGTATCCTCTTCCACCCTGGAGGCAAGTTTATTGTGACCTGTGCAGATGACAAGACCTTAAGGATCTGGGACTACAAGAACAAGCGCTGCATGAAAACCCTGTGTGCCCACGAACACTTTGTTACCTCTCTGGGTAAGCAGCCCCTCACCTTCTGAAAAAAGCTATCCTTGTTATTGCTTGACCAGTTGGTCTCCTGAGGTGCAGCAGGAGCCTCTTTATTCCATCCTCATTGGACAGTGGAGCTGGTTTCACAAATATCTGCTTTAGCCAAGAGTTGAATAATTGTAAAGGAGCCCAGATTCTCCACCGGCAGTGTGTGGAGCGTCCTGAGGGTTGCTGGCAGCTGGGGTTTAAGAGGTAGACAAGTGCTCGAGGATTTTCCCGCCTCCCCCCTCCTTGTATCTGCAGCTTTTCAGCAGATCAAGGCTTGAGAACTCTCTTGAGGAGCTCTTCCGCCAACTTTTCCTTGGCAAGCCGTTTGAAACCCAGTCCTCTTAAATCCTGCTTCAACCAAAGAGGATATCGCTGTGAGCTATTGATGTGATGAAAAGACAAAGCACCTTTGTTTGAAATCACAGGAGGGGGGAAAAAAACGTATTATTTTCACCCATTTTCTAAAAAAAGTATTGTCCTGTCCATTCACGCAATATAGTACCAAGTACCTTTCTCCAAAATTGTTTGCGTTCTGCTTTTAAAGGACCAGTGTGTAGGATTTAGTGGTACCTAGTGGTGAGGCTGCATATTGCAAGGCACTTGCCTTGTAATCTGGGACTGAGATCCTGTATGAGATCCTGCTGTGGCTGCGAAAACATGAAAATGAAATGAAAACATCATTATGAATGTTATATTCCATTCCTGACAATAGATTTCCCTAAATCCTACATGCTGGTCCTTTAAATAGCCTGATCATTAACATTTCGACATTCAGTAATGAGTGATGTATCAACGCTGCCAGTGTCACTTTCAAGAGCTCAAAGGAACAAATGCTGCAATTACATTTTAAGCATCTTGGCCAACCAGACGCCCCCACTAAGGCGACTTGCACATTGCTCCAGTAATCTCATGCACACTTCTGTCTTTTAGGCAATCTTTCTGAAATTATTTTCAATTAGCGCAATTATTTTCCTGGCTCTGGAACAGAAAAATGATTCTTAATCCCACCGACAAAGCTCTGATCGGTCTCATTTTCTCCAGCCATCAGAAACAGTTGTCAAGGACTGCTATTTAAATAGCTGAAAAAATCTGAGATGGCCAGTATGCTTTTCACATTGCCTGGAAACACTGATTAGTGTGTGCAGTGCCCGTGTTGCATTAATACTTAAGTAACTCTCATCTTAAGGAGAGCGTATGTCCTCTCTGGGTCTTTGTTCTGATGATCTTTTGTCTCTTCCGCAGATTTCCACAAGGCTGCTCCCTACGTGGTCACTGGGAGTGTAGATCAAACAGTAAAAGTGTGGGAGTGCCGCTGATTTGGACCTTTGGAGGATTGGACCACCACCCCAATTACCCAGGCGCTCCTCTGGATCCCTCCTCCCCTCCTGCCACCCCACCTCCCCTTTCATCCCCCCTCCCCCTCACCTAACCTAAAGCTCACCCACACATCATCATCTCCTCCGGCTGCACTTACCACCATGGTTATTTACCCATCATTCTCTCTGGTCCAATAACTATTGTCCTTCTATGTAAATTATTCCTGGATGTAGATCGAGCTATTAAATGTTACACAAAAAAAGTATTCTTGCATGGTAATCCAAAATTGTATACTGTAAATTTACATAACGTCTAGAAGTACCATAGGTTTACCACGGGGCTGACCGTCTGTCACGCAGCCTTACCGACCAACTGAAGGCAGATGTTTTTGACTGGGTGTAAAATGTAGGGCACTAAAAACCGATAATTTAAGAAATGACAGTGTCTTTATGTGTAAGATTTATTTTTGTCTATTTTTTTATTTAGGATTTTTTTTCTCTGTTATTTCTCTCCTTCACTGTCGTAGTCTGTTGGTGCCTAGCTTGGTGAAACTTTCGAGAGATAAGGCAGGAAAAGCATATATGATGCGATAAGATATGATTGTCTGTGGGGCGTTGTTATTGAAATAATCTGTAGCTTTATAACATCACTTCTCAAGTGTGCATACCATTTCTCTTCATGTGGAACTAGGTAATATTTTAATGGCTGTATATACGAATGTTTCAAACTGTTGTCCTTGGACCTTGGGGGCTTAAAAACAGCTTTGTACTCTTGTCATGGTGGCAGATGAACCACTGCTAGGCTTTAGATAAATTATCCCATTTACTGAATCTGCAGAGAAGAATAAAAAGTTGAGATGTTTCAAAGTGGCTTTGTGAGAAACCGCAGAGATTTTCACAAGAAGCTCAAATGTAAAGAGCAGGTTTGTTTGGTTTTCGCTGTCAGTGAGCGCCCTGGGTCACAGTAATGCTTGAGCAGAGTTCAGGGGTTATGCCTGTTAAATCTCTAGCACTTGATAAAGACCTTGGATGTGTCTTCCTTTCGGAGACTACTTCCTGTGACCTTGATGTCAGACTTCTATTGAACGGAAACTTCTGTCCTGGCAGAGTTTGGTGTACCATAGGAATTATGTAAAGTCAGAAGATGCTCAGTTGTCCCATGGGCGCTTCTGAAGACTACAAACGAGCCTTGTGTGAAATAAAACCGCCGAAGAGACGACATAAAGGCACGATGAGGAGTCAAAGTGAGCCCCCCTGGGTTTGATATCTGGGATGTGCAAAGATCTCTAATTTCTGAGGGTTGAAAATATGGTCCGCTTAATAAAAATGCTTTTAAGTAAAAAAAGAAAAAAAAGTTTTCTGTGAAAATTTGAAATGTAAATTTAGCTTGTTATTAAGAGATTTGGCAATTTTGTATTATCGCACTAAAGGATGAACTGGATGGGAATGTAGGATTAGGGAGGAAATGCTAGCAGCAGACGTGCTAAGTGAGCTGTTGAGCTGGTGCTGTTATGTCTGTGGAGGGGTCTGATGCTGAGGGGGCTTTTTGTCGTAAAGAGCTCACTCCTGGATCAGACGTGGAGGAGAGTGCTGAAGCCAGAGCATCTCCACAAACAAACCCCACAGACCACTTCACACAGTATGTACCTGCTGAGTGGCTTTCCTCAAACTGTAAAACAGGAAGATTTTTTTGGAAAGACTGGAAAATAACCAAACCAGTCCACGCTGTAGAAACAACCATTCCACTCCCCTTGGAGGACAAAAAAATGAAACATCTTGCTTCTAACTGTAGCTGACAAGGTGATTCATTAATCTTGCACATCCCTGTTTTCACTAAATCTTCGGTCGTTTAATGATGATCAAAGACAACATTGAAAATTTAATGATGTTGATAAATGCATAAACCTATAATTTCTGATTAGCCTTTTCATTCCAATGCATACTTGGCTAATAAAGAATTCCACTGCTTAACTGATCTTCTTATCTTCGCTTCTTTGCCACGTTTTTCCTCTTCCTGTGTGTACTGGATGTGGTGATCTGCTGCTCAAGCTCCTGCTAGTGGCTACTGTGAGCCTACCGTGACCTGTTAATGTAGCATTGCTGCATGTAAACCTGCACCAGCAGCGGAGCTGTCAGAACAGTCCTCTTTAAATCTTAAATACAGGAGCCCTTTCGTCACAGATCAATTGGTTTAAACAATGAGGCAAGAAAGTGTCCCTGTGCACTTAAAAGTAGATTGACGTGGGGAAATATGCTTATTTGCCTTCTTGCTGAGAGCCAAATGAGACTATTGATATCACTCATGTTTGTATTGGAAATATGAAGCTACAGCTAGCAGCCACTTTTAGCTTAGCATAAATGCTAGAAATGGGGAAGAACAGCTAGCCTGGCTCTCTGCAGTCTACCAGCAGCTGTAAAAACTGAGAATCTCATTTGTTTCAGCTGTACAAAAGGTGTAAACACAACATACCGTTTCTTGGAGGGATTTTGTGCTGGTCCTCAGTTGTTTCTCAACTGCAACAGTTGATTTGTTCAAATCCACCAGCGGTTGTCGGAAAACCAATTAACAACTCTGTCTCTGATTGGTTTATTATGATAGCTTTACACTAAGTCTAGCCAATCATCACTCATGCCTACACCTAACCAGCCCAACCATTGAAGGCAATGTGAACTAGCCAATCAGAGGCAGAGATGGGGCGGGTCATGCCATTGCCATAACAGAATTCGTAGAATTGTAGAAGTGCAATTTGTGAAGATGCTATTTTGGTTTTAATAGATGTTTGATCAGAAGGACCTGTTCGCAGCCTTCTAAGCTAACGGGCTGCTGGTGCCAGCTACACATTTATCATACAATCATCACTTAACAGTCTTCTCATCTTAACTCCACAAGAAAGCCAAAGGGCGTAATTCCCCATGTGTCAAACTGTTCCTTCTACATTGATGTGTCTTTAGTTGGCTTGCCTGGTGAGTTCAGACAGCTCTGTTCACTGGTTGTAGAAAGGCTGGTTTCGTTGTGTGTGCGATGCTATTTGAAGGAGGTTTACCTCCTCTTCTGTAAATGCATTGGGATTGTGGCAGACTAGGATGTCCCAAAGGAGAAACCCTCTTTTTCAGGGAATAGTACTCATGTCTCCCTTTGGTGTGTGCCCCCTTTACAAAAGTCATATTTTTGTCCACAAGCTGTTTTCTCTCACAAAAAACTCTGGGTGGAGAATCAGCTAATTTTGTAGTACAATTTGGCATGGCTAATGAAATGCCAATGTGTTAAATGTTCTAGCTGAAGCCAAAAATTGAGACATATGTCAGTACAATCTGGTTTATCTTGATAAATCAGCCTCCTTTTTGTTGGTCCAACCCAATGTGACCATCTTCTGAAAATGATGCTAGTCTCTGCAGGATCACGCTATGACATGCCAGACCATTAAATGTAAATCAAAAACTTTTCCCCTTCCTTGGTTTCACTCAAGGAAGGTGGCCAATCAAAGTTCAGGACGATGTGTGTTCTGTTTCTTTTGTGAGAATCAGTAGGGAAAGCTACAACACAGTTGCTGGTGTTGTCTGCAAGTGTGTGCCCTGTTGAAGAAAATCCCCTTTTGCCATTCACAGGTCCCAAGCAATCCCTGTGCTGCTCTGGTCTGGTGTGTGAAGTGACTGACAGACAGAGTTTTGACTGTCTGTGGGTCGTTTCTTCCGGCCTCAAATCCACCTGTTCTCTGTAATCTGCCCGTGAACCAATCAGAGGGCTTCAGACTGCACAACAGGCTCCTACAGGAGAGCTCATGATGTTTTTCGCCACTATGGTCTCAGTCTTCACTCAACAAACTGTTAACAATATACCTGGATGTCATTATTGTTTGCAATATAATAAAATAAGAAAATCTGCATCTGTGTTGTCCTGCTTATTTGTTTAGAGCTGTTAGTTATTATACTGAAGACCAGTGTATTTTAAACATCACTATAGTTGAACTAACTAGAGCCAAATTTCAAAGTTAGGTCAATAAAATTATGGTTAACAGTTGACAGACACACCCAGAGGCTGATTTTATTTATGTATTTAAGTTCATTTGATTGTATTTTTTCTCAAAACTTTTTTGAATCAAAACATTTTTCCCATATATCAGAAACATGTTAATGTAAGAGCAAGGTGCAATCAAAGTTTGTATCTGTAAATGAAATTAAACAAAAATATAAGCGACAAGAACAGTAAGGAAAAAAAATATTTAAAAAGTGGCAGGTAGATTTTAAAATCTGTAAAATTTAAATTGCACTATGTTTTTGTAACATGGGTATTCTTATGAAAAAAAAAATCCAAATGAGAAATTCCCACTAAAAGCACTAAACATTTTCAATAAAATTCATCTTTGTTCTGTACATTCAAAATACGACATCTACGCAGTCAGGTTGATTTTATAATGTTGAAAAAACGTAAAATTATTACTGTGAAAGTGATGAGTGAGTGGATTTGCTTATTTTATTCTGAAGAGCTAATTTCATAAACTCAAACTGTATACATGGGGTTTCTTAATGACGTCAACACGCTAAGACGTAGACGGTGACGTTACGGGCAACCAGGAAGAGAGTTGCAGAAACTGGACAACGTTTGGACAACGTTTGGACAACGTGAGACGCGCGAGCTCTTTCTTCACAGTTGTTTATTCCGTTAAAGTCGTCACCAGCCGGGAAATATTAACAGACTTCATTACAGCACGGAACACTGCACTGAAGGTAGGTACACACAGGCACTGGCGACACGTTAGCTTAAAATGTTAGCTCCAAAATGAGCGAATCCGCTAGTTTTCAGTCCAGTTTGACAAATCAAAATGAGTTCTTCCCAACATTTAAGTCTAACAAAATCCAGTCATTTAAAACACATCAACCACAAACAGCAGAAAGGCACCAAGAGAAGTTAAACTAGTTGCCCGTGTTGAATAACAAAGTTTCATGTCAATACATAACAGTCAAACTCTCTGCTCTAAATTATTTATTATTATTATTTCTTTGTGCTTGTTGTTGCTGCTTCATGTCCATGTCTGTCTCTTCCTCAGAGCTCTGGCCATGGCTCTGAATAAGTCCATGCATCCTCGGAACCGTTACAAAGACAAACCGCCGGACTTTGGTTACCTGGCCTCCAAATATCCTGACTTCCAGCAGCACGTGCACACCAGCCTCACCGGAAGACCTGTGTAAGTACCTGAGAGCCTCCTGAGAGTGTATGTGAAGAAAGTAATCTGCAGTCTGTCTTATTGATCGTTTGTCTGTGATCTTAAATCTCTCCCCATCATCATCATCATCATCATCATTATCATCATCATCGTCACATAGCAGCCCTGGTATCCTGTGGCTTCTGCTTTGTTGCACATACACCATTATAGTTCCTGTGCGTGTACTTATGGATTGCTTCAGCTTTGATTTTTGCATGATTTGTATTTATTGAAATGGAAGAAACCTTTCTTGGTTGCAAGGAAAACAATATATGGTATATTATAATATAGCATATGTTTGTATGTATTTCTTCCCACCTAAGCCATTAAGAACATATGAGCGACTGTAATGTCCCAATTATGGGGATGGGGTCAGAGTTGGTTGAGAGAAGGCCTCAGGTTTTCCCTCCACTGGTTACGCTGCCGATGCCAGTGACGTACCTCATGTTCTCTGCAACTATTTCAGGGACGTCCTTTCCTGTTTCAATGTGCCTTTGTGCATAAGGTGTCCATAAAGAAATGTTGTTCTGAGGGTGGTGGTGAAGAACCTGACTGGGCGACATGGCTCTCACCTCAACCCCGTCCAACACTTTTGGGATGAATTGCAATGCAGACTAGGAGCCAGGCCTTACAGCAAATTCATCTTAGCAGTACCCTGATTTGAGGTATCAGCACAGATATGGAGAAGAAAAAAAGGTTGGATGCATCTCTAACAGTTGTGACTCTTTACTGCTAGTTCAGCTTCTGGCAATAGCAAAGAAGAAGAAACCTGGACAAATGATGGACCCAACATCAAAAGATTTTTTTTTTCTTTTTCACTTCATCCTCTGTATGCTGTTCTGTCTTTTCATTAGAGAGACTTCACGATGTATGTGTGAGTAACAGTTCAAAACGAACTCCCAATTTAAAAAATAGTTTGGTCTGTCAATCACTGCCCTGCCAGCTTCCTGTGTTTCACCTTGTACTGATACTGGAACCAAATTATGGGACTGAAAGACTGCGTTTATGTGTGTGCTCCTCCCAGCTGAGAAGTCATGATGGTGAGAAACTCCGTGCAGGAGAACAAAGGAAGAATATGTCTGGTGGGATTAGTGGCGTTGACGGGGAGCAGTGTGAGCTCCTGGTTGCTTTTTTGTTCTGTATGGGCGCTGCATAGGGTCTCAGTTGGCCCCCTCTCCCTGTTGTTCACTTATTTCCAGTTTGACTTAAAAATGAACACTCATGTGAATTTAAGTGGATGTTTGGACTTCTAGAGTGGCAGGAGATGAGTTAGAGGAGAGTGTTTAACCATGAGGCAACAACCTGAATCGGGTGAATGAATAAATTCCTGGTGTTTTTAATGTTGTCATAATAGTTAATTGACATCTTTGTTTCTATCTTAATCTTTATATGATTAATAATGCTGTTTTACTTGTACTTGTTCTTTGTGGTAAAAATAGGTTTGGTATTAGCTCTAAAACTCAGGTACTATAATGGCACCGGGATCTAAAAATACCAAACAATAACCAGCCTTATTTTTTTTTGATGGCATTCACAGTTTATGTTGGTTAAGTAGGTTCTAGTGCTCTCAGCAAGACATGTCAGCTTGTCAGCTTTGATTTAATTTATTCATTTTTTTGAAGTCTTTTCAATTGATACAAATGTCCGTCAAAACAAAGCAAACTCCCAGTGAATGTTAGAGCTGACAGTTATTGTTGGACCTGTATTTGAAGTCTGCTGTTCGTCTGTCAGGACCGAGACACTCTCCTCCCTCTTTGTTTGTGTTTTTCTGAAACAGGTACCACGTCTGCTCAGTGAGGAAATCACTTATTATTGTCTGTGTTGTGCAGATGAATGCAGACGTGGTTTCACTGCAGCCAGTCTGAACATCTGCATGTGACTGTGAACATATTGGTGTGGGCTGATCCTTTGTGGTTGTGAGGTGGCCAGTCAATCATCTTATGGCGGCGCGAGTGTGCTTGTGTGGGCATGCTGTAAAGCTCGACTTGATGTCCGTCTGTGACAGGTGTTAATTATCAGTTTGTGATGTCTGATTGTCTGTCTGTGGCTCACCAACAGACAGGCAGATGACAGACGATGGGCTGGTAGCATCAGGGCTGGACATCCTATGTGGAAATTGAATTTAGACAATGGGGAAATTGGACACCTCAGCAGTTGTTATGTGTGTCATCTTTGTTTAAACAAAAAATGTGAAAAAACACAGAAATTAAACGTTAGTTGAGCAATAGAGCAGGCTGCATCATCTGCTTAAATTTAACACGAGTCTATTAAATGATGGAACATTAATAGATTTGAGTAGATGAATGACAGAAAATTATTGGATTAACAATTTCGATTGATTAATCATTCATCAAGGGTGTAAACACAACATTCAAACTTGCCCCCCCAAATTTACCAAAGTAATTACAGTTCATCCTGAGGGGGGCATGGACATCTTCACAAAATGTCATGACAATCCATAGTTTTTAAGATATTTCAGTCTGGACCAAAAGTGGTGGATTGTCAATCCCATCCCAAGAGCCATGCAGGTACCATGGCAAGAAATGTTCACTGGGAGCTCCTCACATGGTTTGTGAACAGTCTTCATTTCTTAGGACAGTAGTTTTCAGCAGCACAGTGATCAGACATTGACTCAGACTGGAGTCAGTTGCCAGTTTTTCTCTTGCTGCTACATGAACGGCTGTCCAGGATTTGCATCTCACTTTGTGTATGGCACCAGCTCTGGTTAGCCGTCTGCAGAAATTTGGCTCTCCTTCCCCATCAGTCTGTCATTCCATCAGTGGAGGGATTAGGCTGGTTTTGTATTTCCCAATGAATTCATCTACTGGGTTTTTAAGTATTTAAGCAGTGGGTCGGGGATGAGAGTAATCTTGGGGAGACACTCACTCAATCCTCAGGGGAGATACGTCTCCCTTCATTTAGGGATCGTCAGTGGAGAGCACTGATAGCAGTGGGCCGAGAGTCGAGCTCAGACCAGAGGCAGCAGGAAAAGAATTATGGGGGATGTGATTGGAATTGAAGTGTGGAAGAGATAAACCCCAAAATAGTCTGAGTGTTGGTTTGTTTCAGTTTTTGGGGAAGGGGGGCTCAGATCAGGCAGATAGAGGGGTGGGATTAGGAGGCATGAATGGGTATTAAAAATGCAACAGCCTGGGTGACATTTAATTTGGTAGTCATATTTTTTTTGGCTGCGAGACCATCATCTGTGGGAGGATTTTCACTTCTGTAATTAATGACATGTTACATTTCCACACCAGTTTTTTTTTTTTTTTTTCTCAGATATATATTATTAAGCATGTTCTTAGCAATAGAGGAGAAATGAATGAGTAATTACTACCTCTGGTGCCAAATTTTCAATTGATAAATGTCAACCTACCAACAGCACGTCCCCGACTGGCAATCTTAGCAGAGCTATTACCATACAGATATTTTTTATTACCTGATTGGAGAGAGATAAGGGAAACTCACCGCCTTAGGTAGGATATTATTTTTACATATTACATTTACTAAATCTGTGATGAGGCTGTCGTCTGCTGTGTGGCTTCAGTGCCATGCTCTTAATAACCAGGCACAACCATTATCATACTCCAAATCGTTTATCTGAAAGCTGTTTATAATGAATTATAATTTGGGTTGTGTTGGGGCTGGCCACAGGGTTTCCAAGAAGCAGCTCCAATAAGCTTTCTTGAGCTGCCTTCTTCTTACAGTACTTGGGTCCCAGTGTACCTAAACTCATGTGTAATGAAGTGAAAATGTGTGTTTGCCCGTGTTAAACTGGCAGTCTGATACCAGGTTGTCCATTGGTGCCTTATGTTCTTATGTTGTAGCTTTTGTTCTAGAATACATTTTTTAAAACAAAAGGAAACAATGGAGGAAAACATAGATTTTGACCTAAATAATCATAATAATTACCCTGAGCCAACAATCTAGAAACATAATCATTGCAGCCATAATTGCTGTTGTTGTTTTTTTTGTTTTACAGCATCAGCATGTCTGTAGAACTGCAGAATATCAGTCAATGAGCTCAGAGATATTCAAAGAGTCAGTTTAGCTTTAAATCTGTTGAGTTAAGTGATGCATTTGTTTCTGCTCTTGTGTGGACTCAAAGTGGATTTTGCTCAATGTGTGAAAAAACAAAACAAAAAAACACCTGACACGAGGTAAGACATTGCTGCTAATCAGCAAAAAATGTCTCCCAGTGCATTCAGAGTGAAGTAGATGTACCTTGAAGGTCAAGTGTGTGTGTGTGTGTGTGTGTGTGTGTGTGTGTGTGTGTGTGTGTGTGTGTGTGTGTGTGTGTGTGTGTGTGTGTGTGTGTGTGTGTGTGTGTGTGTGTGTGTGTGTGTGTGTGTGTGTGTGTGTGTGTGCTTTCATGCTGATCATGTAGTGTGGAGGTGAGCGTGAGCAGTTTGTCTCAGCAGTAAACTCTCCTCCAGTCTAATGATGTCGCCCTCTTCATCCACCTGGAGATTTTTCTGCTCCTCAGCACTTAAATCTCTTCTTCTTCACCTGCAGAGTCTCGCTGTACACTTTTTATTCGCTCCTTCTCACCTGGGCCAGTTGTTTTACCTGAACGTGAGCTGGGTTTAAGTCTGGAGTTGCATCTGACTCCTGCTAACTTTTCTTGTCTACACAGTGTATTTAGTCCCATCCCGGCTTTCGTTCAGGTTTGTCCCACGCTGTATCCCGTCAGCCACATTAATGTCGTAAGCACGCAGTGGTGCACCTACGTGGCAGCAGACACGTAAATCGCGGGCGCGCTCACGCTCCGTCTGGCATCAGCCATTGCTCCAGCGTGGCCGGATTTGCGTGCTCCCCTCATCTGTTCAGTCGGTGGGGTTGCCATGGAGATGTGGCATTCGCAGTGCTGCTGATGGGAGTGATCGGTCTGCACTGCACACACACGCGCTACCATACACACACTCATCAGAGGCTAAAAATAGAGGGCTGGCCTGAGCAGCCTCCCTCTCTGAATATTGATCCTTATCTAATGGTGCCTCTGAGGAGAAATGAAAGAGAGGGCAGAATATTTGAGAGCCGGACAGATGCGAGAGGCAAAGCTTTCATTTTGGATTCGAGTGAGCGTAATGCTGATGTATCACTTCTCCCTCATTAGCCCAATTCCTCCCCAAAGCTCAGGCCATTTTTAAAGTGCAAATTTCTTCAGCGGCTCGTCTTTTGAAAACATTTTGCTCATCCTCAAAGGAGCCAGGTGTTTCTCCAAGAGGTCACAGTCCTTCAGCCGCTGATTAACCTGGACCATTAACCTAATTTGTTCATTAGGTGGGGAGACACTGGGTAAGATTGATGTTAGGCTCTACAGGTAAATCACTTCTCATTTGTATCCGTCTCACACCTGGCTGCTGGAGGGTCATTTGTCTTTGTTATCACTCCTTATGAAGATGCAGAGTGAAGTGATCAGAGTCACCTCCTTAGCAAGGTTTGTCCTCTGTTTCGCTCTCAGTCTTACTTCTGACTTGAAAATCAGGGGATATTAAGTTTTTACTAGACACCAGACAGTTGAGAGACTATTGGAAATGAGGAGAGAGAGAGAGGGAGAGAGGGAGAGAGAGAGGGAGAGGGAGAGAGAGAGAGGGAGAGAGAGAGAGGGAGAGGGAGAGAGAGAGAGAGAGAGAGAGAGAGAGAGAGAGAGAGAGAGAGAGAGAGAGAGAGAGAGAGAGAGAGAGAGAGGGAGAGAGAGAGGGAGAGGGAGAGAGAGAGAGAGGGAGAGGGAGAGAGAGAGAGAGAGAGAGGAGAGAGAGAGAGAGAGAGAGAGAGAGAGAGAGAGAGAGAGAGAGAGAGAGAGAGAGAGAGAGAGAGAGAGAATTACCTGCAACAAGGATGTCCAGGCAGACGTGAGTTAGTGGTGATTTTGGCCCTAGAACCACGAATCCAAAAAAGTTGACATACTCCAATGAAGACAGTACAAACGCAATATATTTAATGTTTTTCCTCATCAATTTCATTATTTTTGTAAATATCTGCTTATTCTAAATTGATGCAGCAACACGTTTCAAACACATGGGGACAGGAGCAACTAAAGACTGGGAAAGATATGGAATGTTCCAAAAACACCTGTTTGGAACATTCCACAGGTAAACAGGTTCATTGGTAACAGGTGAGAGTATCATGATTGTTTATGAAAGGGGCATCCTGGAAAGGCTCAGTTGTTCACAAGCAAGGATGGAGCGAGGTTCACCACTTTGTGAACACATGATTGTAGAATGGATATTACAACATGGGCTCAGGAACACTTTGTAAAACTTATCAGTAAACAGTTCAAGATTACATGATTGCATTCTGTTTTTATTTATGTTTTTCACAGCGTCCCAACTTTTTTGGAATCAGGGCTATAACTTGATTTCACATGTGTTGTTTGTGAAAGACACAACCCTCCTTTCACTCAATCCTTGTACTTCTGTCTTGACCTGATACATGTTACAGTCGAATGACAAACCCTGGCTAAAGTAACATGTACTGTCATTAAATCTGTGGTTGGTCTCCTTTGCTTTAACACCACAAACAACCTGCTCCAGAGTCCCGTTGGAACCAGACTGAGACTCAGCTGTGCCGTGGGCCTCTATTAGACCCTCAACACGTTCAACCAACTCAATTTGAGTCAAGTATTTCTACACTTCCGGATCAGTTATTTTGTGATTAAATTAAAGTCATTAATACTATATATTGACACAGGACCCCTCACAATGTAACAGGTACTTAATATCAGGTAAAATTGCTGAATCTACCTGAGGGCTCCGACTATTTCAGCTGTTAATTGTGCTTTAACTGGTGCTCAAACTGACTTTGGCCCTAACATGATATCCTCCAGCATGATGCAAAATGATCGCTGTCATGATAACTTAACAGAGTGAAATCCTTTTGAATGTACTTGTTTTTGTTGTGAAGTATCACCGACAAGGAGCCAAATACTGAGAGAGAAAAGAATTTATTGCTCATGTGTAATTGATTTGTGAGATTAAACAATGAAAATTTAAAAAACAAAATAAAATAGGTCAGCTGCTCGGGATCTCAGAGTTGTATCTCCATCTCTGCCAGCAGCAGACTGAAAATATGCTCACACAAAACTTGTGAGGTGCCAGACGCTCCCGTCACCAGGATGTGTCTAATTACATCTGCCAAGGTGCGAAAGCACTCGGCAAAGCTTTAATTATACGTATCTCGCCCACTCGTTTTGTCTGCCACACTCGTGCCGCTTGTGTGACAGCTGCAATCATGAAACACGTCGAGAGGAAAAGACGGGAGAGCCGAACGGGCTGGACTGAGGATTGGGAGTAAAAAGTGGGAGGTTTTCACAATGCTGTAAATGTGAATTTCATTGTCATTAG